>NW_028288777.1:0-209958 GCF_059628265.1 Tinamus guttatus
ACCCTAGAGGTGGTCCTCTGTCGGTCCCGAGACATTGCCTCTGGATTTGGTGCCCAGGGTTGAACCTTTCTGCCCTGAGCGCAGGTCTGGGGCGAAGGCGCCCGGCGCCACGTCAAGAATTCCCCAAGAGCGGCCGCTTGCGATTTCGCACCACACATGGGGTCGGTGATCGGGACCACCAGCACCGGCATTTCTCTGACCAGCTTGGCCTCTGGGATCCAGACCTGGCCTTTTGGGGCACTTGCACCTAGCAGAGTGTCCAGCTTCCCGAGAGCCGTCGGCAGAATTTTGGGACCTAGAGGTGGTCTCTGTCGGTCCCCGAGACATTGCTCTGGATTTGGTGCCCAGGGTGAATTGGAGGTCCTGAGCGCAGGTCTGGGGCGAAGGCGCCCGGCGGACGACAGTCAAAAATTCCTCAAGAGCTGCCGCTTGGGATTTCGCACCACACATGGGGTCGGTGATCCGGGACACCAGCACCAGCATTTCTCTGACAGCTTGGCCTCTGGGATCCAGACCTGGCCTTTTGGGGCACTTGCACTAGCAGAGTGTCCAGCTTCCCGAGAGCCGTCGGCAGAATTTTGGACCCTAAGAGGTGGTCTCTGTCGGTCCCGAGACATTGCCTCTGGATTTGGTGCCCAGGGTGAATTGGAGGTCCTGAGCACAGACCCGGGGCGAAGGCGCCCGGCGCCACGTCAAAAATTCCCCAAGAGCGGCGGCTTGCGATTTCGCACCACACATGGGGTCGGTGATCGGGACCACCAGCACCGGCATTTCTCTGACAGCTTGGCCTCTGAGGTCCAGACCTGGCCTTTTGGGGCACCTTGCACCTAGCAGAGTGTCCAGCTTCCCAGAGCCGTCGCCAGAATTTTGGACCCTAAGAGGTGGTCTCTGTCGGTCCCGAGACATTGCCTCTGGATTTGGTGCCCAGGGTGAACCTTTCTGCCCTGAGCGCAGGTCTGGGGCGAAGGCGCCCGGCGCCACGTCAAAAATTCCCCAAGAGCTGCCGCTTGCGATTTCGCACCACACATGGGGTCGGTGATCCGGGACCACCAGCACCGGCATTTCTCTGACAGCTTGGCCTCTGGGATCCAGACCTGGCCTTTTGGGGGGGCACTTGCACCTAGCAGAGTGTCCCGCTTCCCGAGAGCCGTCGGCAGAATTTTGGACCCTAGAGGTGGTCTCCTGTCGGTCCCGAGACATTGCCTCTGGATTTGGTGCCCAGGGTGAATTGGAGGTCCTGAGCACAGACCCGGGGCGAAGGCGCCCGGCGCCACGTCAAAAATTCCCCAAGAGGCGGCGGCTTGCGATTTCGCAACCACACAATGGGGTCGGTGATCGGGACCACCAGCACCGGCATTTCTCTGACAGCTTGGCCTCTGAGGTCCAGACCTGGCCTTTTTGGGGCACTTGCACCTAGCAGAGTGTCCAGCTTCCCGAGAGCCGTCGCCAGAATTTTGGACCCTAGAGGTGGTCTCTGTCGGTCCCGAGACATTGCCTCTGGATTTGGTGCCAGGGTGAACCTTTCTGCCCTGAGCGCAGGTCTGGGGCGAAGGCGCCCGGCGCCACGTCAAAAATTCCCCAAGAGCTGCCGCTTGCGATTTCGCACCACACATGGGGTCGGTGATCGGGACCACCAGCACCGGCATTTCTCTGACAGCTTGGCCTCTGGGATCCAGACCTGGCCTTTTGGGGCACTTGCACCTAGCAGAGTGTCCAGCTTCCCGAGAGCCGTCGGCAGAATTTTGGACCCTAGAGGTGGTCTCTGTCGGTCCCGAGACATTGCCTCTGGATTTGGTGCCCAGGGTGAATTGGAGGTCCTGAGCACAGACCCGGGGCGAAGGCGCCCGACGACACGTCAAGAATTCCCCAAGAGCTGCCGCTTGCGATTTCGCACCACACATGGGGTCGGTGATCCGGACCACCAGCACCGGCATTTCTCTGACAGCTTGGCCTCTGGGATCCAGACCTGGCCTTTTGGGGCACTTGCACCTAGCAGAGTGTCCAGCTTCCCGAGAGCCGTCGCCAGAATTTTGGACCCTAGAGGTGGTCTCTGTCGGTCCCGAGACATTGCCTCTGGATTTGGTGCCCAGGGTGAATTGGAGGTCCTGAGCGCAGGTCTGGGGCGAAGGCGCCCGGCGCCACGTCAAGAATTCCCCAAGAGCGGCCGCTTGCGATTTCGCACCACACATGGGGTCGGTGATCGGGACCACCAGCACCGGCATTTCACTGACAGCTTGGCCTCTGGGATCCAGACCTGGCCTTTTGGGGCACTTGCACCTAGCAGAGTGTCCAGCTTCCCGAGAGCCGTCGCCAGAATTTTGGACCCTAGAGGTGGTCTCTGTCGGTCCCGAGACATTGCCTCTGGATTTGGTGCCCAGGGTGAATTGGAGGTCCTGAGCACAGACCCGGGGCGAAGGCGCCCGGCGCCACGTCAAGAATTCCCCAAGAGCGGCGGCTTGCGATTTCGCACCACACATGGGGTCGGTGATCGGGACCACCAGCACCGGCATTTCTCTGACAGCTTGGCCTCTGAGGTCCAGACCTGGCCTTTTGGGGCACTTGCACCTAGCAGAGTGTCCAGCTTCCCGAGAGCCGTCGCCAGAATTTTGGACCCTAGAGGTGGTCTCTGTCGGTCCCGAGACATTGCCTCTGGATTTGGTGCCCAGGGTGAACCTTTCTGCCCTGAGCGCAGGTCTGGGGCGAAGGCGCCCGGCGCCACGTCAAGAATTCCCCAAGAGCGGCCGCTTGCGATTTCGCACCACACATGGGGTCGGTGATCGGGACCACCAGCACCGGCATTTCTCTGACAGCTTGGCCTCTGGGATCCAGACCTGGCCTTTTGGGGCACTTGCACCTAGCAGAGTGTCCAGCTTCCCGAGAGCCGTCGGCAGAATTTTGGACCCTAGAGGTGGTCTCTGTCGGTCCCGAGACATTGCCTCTGGATTTGGTGCCCAGGGTGAATTGGAGGTCCTGAGCACAGACCCGGGGCGAAGGCGCCCGTCGACACGTCAAAAATTCCTCAAGAGCTGCCGCTTGGGATTTCGCACCACACATGGGGTCGGTGATCGGGACCACCAGCACCGGCATTTCTCTGACACCTTCCCTCTGGGATCCAGACCTGGCCTTTTGGGGCACTTGCACTTAGCAGAGTGTCCAGCTTCCCGAGAGCCGTCGCCAGAATTTTGGACCCTAGAGGTGGTCTCTGTCGGTCCCGAGACATTGCCTCTGGATTTGGTGCCCAGGGTGAATTGGAGGTCCTGAGCGCAGGTCTGGGGCGAAGGCGCCCGGCGCCACGTCAAGAATTCCCCAAGAGCTGCCGCTTGCGATTTCGCACCACACATGGGGTCGGTGATCGGGAGCACCAGCACCGGCATTTCTCTGACAGCTTGGTCTCTGGGATCCAGACCTGGCCTTTTGGGGCACTTGCACTTAGCAGAGTGTCCAGCTTCCCGAGAGCCGTCGCCAGAATTTTGGACCCTAGAGGTGGTCTCTGTCGGTCCCGAGACATTGCCTCTGGATTTGGTGCCCAGGGTGAACTTGTCTGCCCTGAACGCAGTTCTGGGGCGAAGGCGCCCGGCGCCACGTCAAAAATTCCCCAAGAGCTGCCGCTTGCGATTTTGCACCACACATGGGGTCGGTGATCGGGACCACCAGCACCGGCATTTCTCTGACAGCTTGGCCTCTGAGGTCCAGACCTGGCCTTTTGGGGCACTTGCACCTAGCAGAGTGTCCAGCTTCCCGAGAGCCGTCGCCAAAATTTTGGACCCTAGAGGTGGTCTCTGTCGGTCCCGAGACATTGCCTCTGGATTTGGTGCCCAGGGTGAATTGGAGGTCCTGAGCGCAGGTCTGGGGCGAAGGCGCCCGGCGCCACGTCAAGAATTCCCCAAGAGCTGCCGCTTGCGATTTCGCACCACACATGGGGTCGGTGATCGGGACCACCAGCACCGGCATTTCTCTGACAGCTTGGCCTCTGAGGTCCAGACCTGGCCTTTTGGGGCACTTGCACCTAGCAGAGTGTCCAGCTTCCCGAGAGCCGTCGCCAGAATTTTGGACCCTAGAGGTGGTCTCTGTCGGTCCCGAGACATTGCCTCTGGATTTGGTGCCCAGGGTGAACCTTTCTGCCCTGAGCGCAGGTCTGGGGCGAAGGCGCCCGGCGCCACGTCAAGAATTCCCCAAGAGCGGCCGCTTGCGATTTCGCACCACACATGGGGTCGGTGATCGGGACCACCAGCACCGGCATTTCTCTGACAGCTTGGCCTCTGGGATCCAGACCTGGCCTTTTGGGGCACTTGCACCTAGCAGAGTGTCCAGCTTCCCGAGAGCCGTCGGCAGAATTTTGGACCCTAGAGGTGGTCTCTGTCGGTCCCGAGACATTGCCTCTGGATTTGGTGCCCAGGGTGAATTGGAGGTCCTGAGCACAGACCCGGGGCGAAGGCGCCCGGCGCCACGTCAAAAATTCCCCAAGAGCGGCGGCTTGCGATTTCGCACCACACATGGGGTCGGTGATCGGGACCACCAGCACCGGCATTTCTCTGACAGCTTGGCCTCTGAGGTCCAGACCTGGCCTTTTGGGGCACTTGCACCTAGCAGAGTGTCCAGCTTCCCGAGAGCCGTCGCCAGAATTTTGGACCCTAGAGGTGGTCTCTGTCGGTCCCGAGACATTGCCTCTGGATTTGGTGCCCAGGGTGAACCTTTCTGCCCTGAGCGCAGGTCTGGGGCGAAGGCGCCCGGCGCCACGTCAAGAATTCCCCAAGAGCGGCCGCTTGCGATTTCGCACCACACATGGGGTCGGTGATCGGGACCACCAGCACCGGCATTTCTCTGACAGCTTGGCCTCTGGGATCCAGACCTGGCCTTTTGGGGCACTTGCACCTAGCAGAGTGTCCAGCTTCCCGAGAGCCGTCGGCAGAATTTTGGACCCTAGAGGTGGTCTCTGTCGGTCCCGAGACATTGCCTCTGGATTTGGTGCCCAGGGTGAATTGGAGGTCCTGAGCACAGACCCGGGGCGAAGGCGCCCGTCGACACGTCAAAAATTCCTCAAGAGCTGCCGCTTGGGATTTCGCACCACACATGGGGTCGGTGATCGGGACCACCAGCACCGGCATTTCTCTGACACCTTCCCTCTGGGATCCAGACCTGGCCTTTTGGGGCACTTGCACTTAGCAGAGTGTCCAGCTTCCCGAGAGCCGTCGCCAGAATTTTGGACCCTAGAGGTGGTCTCTGTCGGTCCCGAGACATTGCCTCTGGATTTGGTGCCCAGGGTGAATTGGAGGTCCTGAGCGCAGGTCTGGGGCGAAGGCGCCCGGCGCCACGTCAAGAATTCCCCAAGAGCTGCCGCTTGCGATTTCGCACCACACATGGGGTCGGTGATCGGGAGCACCAGCACCGGCATTTCTCTGACAGCTTGGTCTCTGGGATCCAGACCTGGCCTTTTGGGGCACTTGCACTTAGCAGAGTGTCCAGCTTCCCGAGAGCCGTCGCCAGAATTTTGGACCCTAGAGGTGGTCTCTGTCGGTCCCGAGACATTGCCTCTGGATTTGGTGCCCAGGGTGAACTTGTCTGCCCTGAACGCAGTTCTGGGGCGAAGGCGCCCGGCGCCACGTCAAAAATTCCCCAAGAGCTGCCGCTTGCGATTTTGCACCACACATGGGGTCGGTGATCGGGACCACCAGCACCGGCATTTCTCTGACAGCTTGGCCTCTGAGGTCCAGACCTGGCCTTTTGGGGCACTTGCACCTAGCAGAGTGTCCAGCTTCCCGAGAGCCGTCGCCAAAATTTTGGACCCTAGAGGTGGTCTCTGTCGGTCCCGAGACATTGCCTCTGGATTTGGTGCCCAGGGTGAATTGGAGGTCCTGAGCGCAGGTCTGGGGCGAAGGCGCCCGGCGCCACGTCAAGAATTCCCCAAGAGCTGCCGCTTGCGATTTCGCACCACACATGGGGTCGGTGATCGGGACCACCAGCACCGGCATTTCTCTGACAGCTTGGCCTCTGAGGTCCAGACCTGGCCTTTTGGGGCACTTGCACCTAGCAGAGTGTCCAGCTTCCCGAGAGCCGTCGCCAGAATTTTGGACCCTAGAGGTGGTCTCTGTCGGTCCCGAGACATTGCCTCTGGATTTGGTGCCCAGGGTGAACCTTTCTGCCCTGAGCGCAGGTCTGGGGCGAAGGCGCCCGGCGCCACGTCAAGAATTCCCCAAGAGCGGCCGCTTGCGATTTCGCACCACACATGGGGTCGGTGATCGGGACCACCAGCACCGGCATTTCTCTGACAGCTTGGCCTCTGGGATCCAGACCTGGCCTTTTGGGGCACTTGCACCTAGCAGAGTGTCCAGCTTCCCGAGAGCCGTCGGCAGAATTTTGGACCCTAGAGGTGGTCTCTGTCGGTCCCGAGACATTGCCTCTGGATTTGGTGCCCAGGGTGAATTGGAGGTCCTGAGCACAGACCCGGGGCGAAGGCGCCCGGCGCCACGTCAAAAATTCCCCAAGAGCGGCGGCTTGCGATTTCGCACCACACATGGGGTCGGTGATCGGGACCACCAGCACCGGCATTTCTCTGACAGCTTGGCCTCTGAGGTCCAGACCTGGCCTTTTGGGGCACTTGCACCTAGCAGAGTGTCCAGCTTCCCGAGAGCCGTCGCCAGAATTTTGGACCCTAGAGGTGGTCTCTGTCGGTCCCGAGACATTGCCTCTGGATTTGGTGCCCAGGGTGAACCTTTCTGCCCTGAGCGCAGGTCTGGGGCGAAGGCGCCCGGCGCCACGTCAAGAATTCCCCAAGAGCGGCCGCTTGCGATTTCGCACCACACATGGGGTCGGTGATCGGGACCACCAGCACCGGCATTTCTCTGACAGCTTGGCCTCTGGGATCCAGACCTGGCCTTTTGGGGCACTTGCACCTAGCAGAGTGTCCAGCTTCCCGAGAGCCGTCGGCAGAATTTTGGACCCTAGAGGTGGTCTCTGTCGGTCCCGAGACATTGCCTCTGGATTTGGTGCCCAGGGTGAATTGGAGGTCCTGAGCGCAGGTCTGGGGCGAAGGCGCCCGGCGACACGTCAAAAATTCCTCAAGAGCTGCCGCTTGGGATTTCGCACCACACATGGGGTCGGTGATCGGGACCACCAGCACCAGCATTTCTCTGACAGCTTGGCCTCTGGGATCCAGACCTGGCCTTTTGGGGCACTTGCACCTAGCAGAGTGTCCAGCTTCCCGAGAGCCGTCGGCAGAATTTTGGACCCTAGAGGTGGTCTCTGTCGGTCCCGAGACATTGCCTCTGGATTTGGTGCCCAGGGTGAATTGGAGGTCCTGAGCACAGACCCGGGGCGAAGGCGCCCGGCGCCACGTCAAAAATTCCCCAAGAGCGGCGGCTTGCGATTTCGCACCACACATGGGGTCGGTGATCGGGACCACCAGCACCGGCATTTCTCTGACAGCTTGGCCTCTGAGGTCCAGACCTGGCCTTTTGGGGCACTTGCACCTAGCAGAGTGTCCAGCTTCCCGAGAGCCGTCGCCAGAATTTTGGACCCTAGAGGTGGTCTCTGTCGGTCCCGAGACATTGCCTCTGGATTTGGTGCCCAGGGTGAACCTTTCTGCCCTGAGCGCAGGTCTGGGGCGAAGGCGCCCGGCGCCACGTCAAAAATTCCCCAAGAGCTGCCGCTTGCGATTTCGCACCACACATGGGGTCGGTGATCGGGACCACCAGCACCGGCATTTCTCTGACAGCTTGGCCTCTGGGATCCAGACCTGGCCTTTTGGGGCACTTGCACCTAGCAGAGTGTCCAGCTTCCCGAGAGCCGTCGGCAGAATTTTGGACCCTAGAGGTGGTCTCTGTCGGTCCCGAGACATTGCCTCTGGATTTGGTGCCCAGGGTGAATTGGAGGTCCTGAGCACAGACCCGGGGCGAAGGCGCCCGGCGCCACGTCAAAAATTCCCCAAGAGCGGCGGCTTGCGATTTCGCACCACACATGGGGTCGGTGATCGGGACCACCAGCACCGGCATTTCTCTGACAGCTTGGCCTCTGAGGTCCAGACCTGGCCTTTTGGGGCACTTGCACCTAGCAGAGTGTCCAGCTTCCCGAGAGCCGTCGCCAGAATTTTGGACCCTAGAGGTGGTCTCTGTCGGTCCCGAGACATTGCCTCTGGATTTGGTGCCCAGGGTGAACCTTTCTGCCCTGAGCGCAGGTCTGGGGCGAAGGCGCCCGGCGCCACGTCAAGAATTCCCCAAGAGCGGCCGCTTGCGATTTCGCACCACACATGGGGTCGGTGATCGGGACCACCAGCACCGGCATTTCTCTGACAGCTTGGCCTCTGGGATCCAGACCTGGCCTTTTGGGGCACTTGCACCTAGCAGAGTGTCCAGCTTCCCGAGAGCCGTCGGCAGAATTTTGGACCCTAGAGGTGGTCTCTGTCGGTCCCGAGACATTGCCTCTGGATTTGGTGCCCAGGGTGAATTGGAGGTCCTGAGCGCAGGTCTGGGGCGAAGGCGCCCGGCGACACGTCAAAAATTCCTCAAGAGCTGCCGCTTGGGATTTCGCACCACACATGGGGTCGGTGATCGGGACCACCAGCACCAGCATTTCTCTGACAGCTTGGCCTCTGGGATCCAGACCTGGCCTTTTGGGGCACTTGCACCTAGCAGAGTGTCCAGCTTCCCGAGAGCCGTCGCCAGAATTTTGGACCCTAGAGGTGGTCTCTGTCGGTCCCGAGACATTGCCTCTGGATTTGGTGCCCAGGGTGAACTTGTCTGCCCTGAACGCAGTTCTGGGGCGAAGGTGCCCGGCGCCACGTCAAGAATTCCCCAAGAGCTGCCGCTTGCGATTTCGCACCACACATGGGGTCGGTGATCGGGACCACCAGCACCGGCATTTCTCTGACAGCTTGGCCTCTGGGATCCAGACCTGGCCTTTTGGGGCACTTGCACTTAGCAGAGTGTCCAGCTTCCCGAGAGCCGTCGGCAGAATTTTGGACCCTAGAGGTGGTCTCTGTCGGTCCCGAGACATTGCCTCTGGATTTGGTGCCCAGGGTGAATTGGAGGTCCTGAGCACAGACCCGGGGCGAAGGCGCCCGGCGACACGTCAAAAATTCCTCAAGAGCTGCCGCTTGGGATTTTGCACCACACATGGGGTCGGTGATCGAGACCACCAGCACCGGCATTTCTCTGACAGCTTGGCCTCTGAGGTCCAGACCTGGCCTTTTGGGGCACTTGCACCTAGCAGAGTGTCCAGCTTCCCGAGAGCCGTCGCCAGAATTTTGGACCCTAGAGGTGGTCTCTGTCGGTCCCGAGACATTGCCTCTGGATTTGGTGCCCAGGGTGAATTGGAGGTCCTGAGCACAGACCCGGGGCGAAGGCGCCCGACGACACGTCAAGAATTCCCCAAGAGCTGCCGCTTGCGATTTCGCACCACACATGGGGTCGGTGATCCGGACCACCAGCACCGGCATTTCTCTGACAGCTTGGCCTCTGGGATCCAGACCTGGCCTTTTGGGGCACTTGCACCTAGCAGAGTGTCCAGCTTCCCGAGAGCCGTCGCCAGAATTTTGGACCCTAGAGGTGGTCTCTGTCGGTCCCGAGACATTGCCTCTGGATTTGGTGCCCAGGGTGAATTGGAGGTCCTGAGCGCAGGTCTGGGGCGAAGGCGCCCGGCGCCACGTCAAGAATTCCCCAAGAGCGGCCGCTTGCGATTTCGCACCACACATGGGGTCGGTGATCGGGACCACCAGCACCGGCATTTCACTGACAGCTTGGCCTCTGGGATCCAGACCTGGCCTTTTGGGGCACTTGCACCTAGCAGAGTGTCCAGCTTCCCGAGAGCCGTCGCCAGAATTTTGGACCCTAGAGGTGGTCTCTGTCGGTCCCGAGACATTGCCTCTGGATTTGGTGCCCAGGGTGAATTGGAGGTCCTGAGCACAGACCCGGGGCGAAGGCGCCCGGCGCCACGTCAAAAATTCCCCAAGAGCGGCGGCTTGCGATTTCGCACCACACATGGGGTCGGTGATCGGGACCACCAGCACCGGCATTTCTCTGACAGCTTGGCCTCTGAGGTCCAGACCTGGCCTTTTGGGGCACTTGCACCTAGCAGAGTGTCCAGCTTCCCGAGAGCCGTCGCCAGAATTTTGGACCCTAGAGGTGGTCTCTGTCGGTCCCGAGACATTGCCTCTGGATTTGGTGCCCAGGGTGAACCTTTCTGCCCTGAGCGCAGGTCTGGGGCGAAGGCGCCCGGCGCCACGTCAAGAATTCCCCAAGAGCGGCCGCTTGCGATTTCGCACCACACATGGGGTCGGTGATCGGGACCACCAGCACCGGCATTTCTCTGACAGCTTGGCCTCTGGGATCCAGACCTGGCCTTTTGGGGCACTTGCACCTAGCAGAGTGTCCAGCTTCCCGAGAGCCGTCGGCAGAATTTTGGACCCTAGAGGTGGTCTCTGTCGGTCCCGAGACATTGCCTCTGGATTTGGTGCCCAGGGTGAATTGGAGGTCCTGAGCACAGACCCGGGGCGAAGGCGCCCGTCGACACGTCAAAAATTCCTCAAGAGCTGCCGCTTGGGATTTCGCACCACACATGGGGTCGGTGATCGGGACCACCAGCACCGGCATTTCTCTGACACCTTCCCTCTGGGATCCAGACCTGGCCTTTTGGGGCACTTGCACTTAGCAGAGTGTCCAGCTTCCCGAGAGCCGTCGCCAGAATTTTGGACCCTAGAGGTGGTCTCTGTCGGTCCCGAGACATTGCCTCTGGATTTGGTGCCCAGGGTGAATTGGAGGTCCTGAGCGCAGGTCTGGGGCGAAGGCGCCCGGCGCCACGTCAAGAATTCCCCAAGAGCTGCCGCTTGCGATTTCGCACCACACATGGGGTCGGTGATCGGGAGCACCAGCACCGGCATTTCTCTGACAGCTTGGTCTCTGGGATCCAGACCTGGCCTTTTGGGGCACTTGCACTTAGCAGAGTGTCCAGCTTCCCGAGAGCCGTCGCCAGAATTTTGGACCCTAGAGGTGGTCTCTGTCGGTCCCGAGACATTGCCTCTGGATTTGGTGCCCAGGGTGAACTTGTCTGCCCTGAACGCAGTTCTGGGGCGAAGGCGCCCGGCGCCACGTCAAAAATTCCCCAAGAGCTGCCGCTTGCGATTTTGCACCACACATGGGGTCGGTGATCGGGACCACCAGCACCGGCATTTCTCTGACAGCTTGGCCTCTGAGGTCCAGACCTGGCCTTTTGGGGCACTTGCACCTAGCAGAGTGTCCAGCTTCCCGAGAGCCGTCGCCAAAATTTTGGACCCTAGAGGTGGTCTCTGTCGGTCCCGAGACATTGCCTCTGGATTTGGTGCCCAGGGTGAATTGGAGGTCCTGAGCGCAGGTCTGGGGCGAAGGCGCCCGGCGCCACGTCAAGAATTCCCCAAGAGCTGCCGCTTGCGATTTCGCACCACACATGGGGTCGGTGATCGGGAGCACCAGCACCGGCATTTCTCTGACAGCTTGGCCTCTGGGATCCAGACCTGGCCTTTTGGGGCACTTGCACCTAGCAGAGTGCCCAGCTTCCCGAGAGCCGTCGTCAGAATTTTGGACCCTAGAGGTGGTCTCTGTCGGTCCCGAGACATTGCCTCTGGATTTGGTGCCCAGGGTGAACCTCTCTGCCCTGAGCGCAGGTCTGGGGCGGAGGCGCCCGGCGCCACGTCAAGAATTCCCCAAGAGCTGCCGCTTGCGATTTCGCACCACACATGGGGTCGGTGATCGGGACCACCAGCACCGGCATTTCTCTGACACCTTCCCTCTGGGATCCAGACCTGGCCTTTTGGGGCACTTGCACCTAGCAGAGTGCCCAGCTTCCCGAGAGCCGTCGTCAGAATTTTGGACCCTAGAGGTGGTCTCTGTCGGTCCCGAGACATTGCCTCTGGATTTGGTGCCCAGGGTGAACCTGTCTGCCCTGAGCGCAGGTCTGGGGCGGAGGCGCCCGGCGCCACGTCAAGAATTCCCCAAGAGCTGCCGCTTGCGATTTCGCACCACACATGGGGTCGGTGATCGGGACCACCAGCACCGGCATTTCTCTGACACCTTCCCTCTGGGATCCAGACCTGGCCTTTTGGGGCACTTGCACTTAGCAGAGTGTCCAGCTTCCCGAGAGCCGTCGCCAGAATTTTGGACCCTAGAGGTGGTCTCTGTCGGTCCCGAGACATTGCCTCTGGATTTGGTGCCCAGGGTGAATTGGAGGTCCTGAGCGCAGGTCTGGGGCGAAGGCGCCCGGCGCCACGTCAAGAATTCCCCAAGAGCTGCCGCTTGCGATTTCGCACCACACATGGGGTCGGTGATCGGGAGCACCAGCACCGGCATTTCTCTGACAGCTTGGTCTCTGGGATCCAGACCTGGCCTTTTGGGGCACTTGCACTTAGCAGAGTGTCCAGCTTCCCGAGAGCCGTCGCCAGAATTTTGGACCCTAGAGGTGGTCTCTGTCGGTCCCGAGACATTGCCTCTGGATTTGGTGCCCAGGGTGAATTGGAGGTCCTGAGCACAGACCCGGGGCGAAGGCGCCCGGCGCCACGTCAAAAATTCCCCAAGAGCTGCCGCTTGCGATTTCGCACCACACATGGGGTCGGTGATCGGGACCACCAGCACCGGCATTTCTCTGACAGCTTGGCCTCTGAGGTCCAGACCTGGCCTTTTGGGGCACTTGCACCTAGCAGAGTGTCCAGCTTCCCGAGAGCCGTCGCCAGAATTTTGGACCCTAGAGGTGGTCTCTGTCGGTCCCGAGACATTGCCTCTGGATTTGGTGCCCAGGGTGAACCTGTCTGCCCTGAGCGCAGGTCTGGGGCGAAGGCGCCCGGCGCCACGTCAAGAATTCCCCAAGAGCGGCCGCTTGCGATTTGGCACCACACATGGGGTCGGTGATCGGGACCACCAGCACCGGCATTTCTCTGACAGCTTGGCCTCTGGGATCCAGACCTGGCCTTTTGGGGCACTTGCACTTAGCAGAGTGTCCAGCTTCCCGAGAGCCGTCGCCAGAATTTTGGACCCTAGAGGTGGTCTCTGTCGGTCCCGAGACATTGCCTCTGGATTTGGTGCCCAGGGTGAATTGGAGGTCCTGAGCACAGACCCGGGGCGAAGGTGCCCGGCGCCACGTCAAAAATTCCCCAAGAGCTGCCGCTTGCGATTTCGCACCACACATGGGGTCGGTGATCGGGAGCACCAGCACCGGCATTTCTCTGACAGCTTGGCCTCTGGGATCCAGACCTGGCCTTTTGGGGCACTTGCACCTAGCAGAGTGCCCAGCTTCCCGAGAGCCGTCGTCAGAATTTTGGACCCTAGAGGTGGTCTCTGTCGGTCCCGAGACATTGCCTCTGGATTTGGTGCCCAGGGTGAACCTCTCTGCCCTGAGCGCAGGTCTGGGGCGGAGGCGCCCGGCGCCACGTCAAGAATTCCCCAAGAGCTGCCGCTTGCGATTTCGCACCACACATGGGGTCGGTGATCGGGACCACCAGCACCGGCATTTCTCTGACACCTTCCCTCTGGGATCCAGACCTGGCCTTTTGGGGCACTTGCACTTAGCAGAGTGTCCAGCTTCCCGAGAGCCGTCGCCAGAATTTTGGACCCTAGAGGTGGTCTCTGTCGGTCCCGAGACATTGCCTCTGGATTTGGTGCCCAGGGTGAATTGGAGGTCCTGAGCGCAGGTCTGGGGCGAAGGCGCCCGGCGCCACGTCAAGGATTCCCCAAGAGCTGCCGCTTGCGATTTCGCACCACATATGGGGTCGGTGATCGGGAGCACCAGCACCGGCATTTCTCTGACACCTTCCCTCTGGGATCCAGACCTGGCCTTTTGGGGCACTTGCACTTAGCAGAGTGTCCAGCTTCCCGAGAGCCGTCGGCAGAATTTTGGACCCTAGAGGTGGTCTCTGTCGGTCCCGAGACATTGCCTCTGGATTTGGTGCCCAGGGTGAATTGGAGGTCCTGAGCACAGACCCGGGGCGAAGGCGCCCGGCGACACGTCAAAAATTCCTCAAGAGCTGCCGCTTGGGATTTTGCACCACACATGGGGTCGGTGATCGAGACCACCAGCACCGGCATTTCTCTGACAGCTTGGCCTCTGAGGTCCAGACCTGGCCTTTTGGGGCACTTGCACCTAGCAGAGTGTCCAGCTTCCCGAGAGCCGTCGCCAGAATTTTGGACCCTAGAGGTGGTCTCTGTCGGTCCCGAGACATTGCCTCTGGATTTGGTGCCCAGGGTGAATTGGAGGTCCTGAGCACAGACCCGGGGCGAAGGCGCCCGACGACACGTCAAGAATTCCCCAAGAGCTGCCGCTTGCGATTTCGCACCACACATGGGGTCGGTGATCCGGACCACCAGCACGGGCATTTCTCTGACAGCTTGGCCTCTGGGATCCAGACCTGGCCTTTTGGGGCACTTGCACCTAGCAGAGTGTCCAGCTTCCCGAGAGCCGTCGCCAGAATTTTGGACCCTAGAGGTGGTCTCTGTCGGTCCCGAGACATTGCCTCTGGATTTGGTGCCCAGGGTGAATTGGAGGTCCTGAGCGCAGGTCTGGGGCGAAGGCGCCCGGCGCCACGTCAAGAATTCCCCAAGAGCGGCCGCTTGCGATTTCGCACCACACATGGGGTCGGTGATCGGGACCACCAGCACCGGCATTTCACTGACAGCTTGGCCTCTGGGATCCAGACCTGGCCTTTTGGGGCACTTGCACCTAGCAGAGTGTCCAGCTTCCCGAGAGCCGTCGCCAGAATTTTGGACCCTAGAGGTGGTCTCTGTCGGTCCCGAGACATTGCCTCTGGATTTGGTGCCCAGGGTGAATTGGAGGTCCTGAGCACAGACCCGGGGCGAAGGCGCCCGGCGCCACGTCAAGAATTCCCCAAGAGCGGCGGCTTGCGATTTCGCACCACACATGGGGTCGGTGATCGGGACCACCAGCACCGGCATTTCTCTGACAGCTTGGCCTCTGAGGTCCAGACCTGGCCTTTTGGGGCACTTGCACCTAGCAGAGTGTCCAGCTTCCCGAGAGCCGTCGCCAGAATTTTGGACCCTAGAGGTGGTCTCTGTCGGTCCCGAGACATTGCCTCTGGATTTGGTGCCCAGGGTGAACCTTTCTGCCCTGAGCGCAGGTCTGGGGCGAAGGCGCCCGGCGCCACGTCAAGAATTCCCCAAGAGCGGCCGCTTGCGATTTCGCACCACACATGGGGTCGGTGATCGGGACCACCAGCACCGGCATTTCTCTGACAGCTTGGCCTCTGGGATCCAGACCTGGCCTTTTGGGGCACTTGCACCTAGCAGAGTGTCCAGCTTCCCGAGAGCCGTCGGCAGAATTTTGGACCCTAGAGGTGGTCTCTGTCGGTCCCGAGACATTGCCTCTGGATTTGGTGCCCAGGGTGAATTGGAGGTCCTGAGCACAGACCCGGGGCGAAGGCGCCCGTCGACACGTCAAAAATTCCTCAAGAGCTGCCGCTTGGGATTTCGCACCACACATGGGGTCGGTGATCGGGACCACCAGCACCGGCATTTCTCTGACACCTTCCCTCTGGGATCCAGACCTGGCCTTTTGGGGCACTTGCACTTAGCAGAGTGTCCAGCTTCCCGAGAGCCGTCGCCAGAATTTTGGACCCTAGAGGTGGTCTCTGTCGGTCCCGAGACATTGCCTCTGGATTTGGTGCCCAGGGTGAATTGGAGGTCCTGAGCGCAGGTCTGGGGCGAAGGCGCCCGGCGCCACGTCAAGAATTCCCCAAGAGCTGCCGCTTGCGATTTCGCACCACACATGGGGTCGGTGATCGGGAGCACCAGCACCGGCATTTCTCTGACAGCTTGGTCTCTGGGATCCAGACCTGGCCTTTTGGGGCACTTGCACTTAGCAGAGTGTCCAGCTTCCCGAGAGCCGTCGCCAGAATTTTGGACCCTAGAGGTGGTCTCTGTCGGTCCCGAGACATTGCCTCTGGATTTGGTGCCCAGGGTGAACTTGTCTGCCCTGAACGCAGTTCTGGGGCGAAGGCGCCCGGCGCCACGTCAAAAATTCCCCAAGAGCTGCCGCTTGCGATTTTGCACCACACATGGGGTCGGTGATCGGGACCACCAGCACCGGCATTTCTCTGACAGCTTGGCCTCTGAGGTCCAGACCTGGCCTTTTGGGGCACTTGCACCTAGCAGAGTGTCCAGCTTCCCGAGAGCCGTCGCCAAAATTTTGGACCCTAGAGGTGGTCTCTGTCGGTCCCGAGACATTGCCTCTGGATTTGGTGCCCAGGGTGAATTGGAGGTCCTGAGCGCAGGTCTGGGGCGAAGGCGCCCGGCGCCACGTCAAGAATTCCCCAAGAGCTGCCGCTTGCGATTTCGCACCACACATGGGGTCGGTGATCGGGACCACCAGCACCGGCATTTCTCTGACAGCTTGGCCTCTGAGGTCCAGACCTGGCCTTTTGGGGCACTTGCACCTAGCAGAGTGTCCAGCTTCCCGAGAGCCGTCGCCAGAATTTTGGACCCTAGAGGTGGTCTCTGTCGGTCCCGAGACATTGCCTCTGGATTTGGTGCCCAGGGTGAACCTTTCTGCCCTGAGCGCAGGTCTGGGGCGAAGGCGCCCGGCGCCACGTCAAGAATTCCCCAAGAGCGGCCGCTTGCGATTTCGCACCACACATGGGGTCGGTGATCGGGACCACCAGCACCGGCATTTCTCTGACAGCTTGGCCTCTGGGATCCAGACCTGGCCTTTTGGGGCACTTGCACCTAGCAGAGTGTCCAGCTTCCCGAGAGCCGTCGGCAGAATTTTGGACCCTAGAGGTGGTCTCTGTCGGTCCCGAGACATTGCCTCTGGATTTGGTGCCCAGGGTGAATTGGAGGTCCTGAGCACAGACCCGGGGCGAAGGCGCCCGGCGCCACGTCAAAAATTCCCCAAGAGCGGCGGCTTGCGATTTCGCACCACACATGGGGTCGGTGATCGGGACCACCAGCACCGGCATTTCTCTGACAGCTTGGCCTCTGAGGTCCAGACCTGGCCTTTTGGGGCACTTGCACCTAGCAGAGTGTCCAGCTTCCCGAGAGCCGTCGCCAGAATTTTGGACCCTAGAGGTGGTCTCTGTCGGTCCCGAGACATTGCCTCTGGATTTGGTGCCCAGGGTGAACCTTTCTGCCCTGAGCGCAGGTCTGGGGCGAAGGCGCCCGGCGCCACGTCAAGAATTCCCCAAGAGCGGCCGCTTGCGATTTCGCACCACACATGGGGTCGGTGATCGGGACCACCAGCACCGGCATTTCTCTGACAGCTTGGCCTCTGGGATCCAGACCTGGCCTTTTGGGGCACTTGCACCTAGCAGAGTGTCCAGCTTCCCGAGAGCCGTCGGCAGAATTTTGGACCCTAGAGGTGGTCTCTGTCGGTCCCGAGACATTGCCTCTGGATTTGGTGCCCAGGGTGAATTGGAGGTCCTGAGCGCAGGTCTGGGGCGAAGGCGCCCGGCGACACGTCAAAAATTCCCCAAGAGCTGCCGCTTGGGATTTCGCACCACACATGGGGTCGGTGATCGGGACCACCAGCACCAGCATTTCTCTGACAGCTTGGCCTCTGGGATCCAGACCTGGCCTTTTGGGGCACTTGCACCTAGCAGAGTGTCCAGCTTCCCGAGAGCCGTCGGCAGAATTTTGGACCCTAGAGGTGGTCTCTGTCGGTCCCGAGACATTGCCTCTGGATTTGGTGCCCAGGGTGAATTGGAGGTCCTGAGCACAGACCCGGGGCGAAGGCGCCCGGCGCCACGTCAAAAATTCCCCAAGAGCGGCGGCTTGCGATTTCGCACCACACATGGGGTCGGTGATCGGGACCACCAGCACCGGCATTTCTCTGACAGCTTGGCCTCTGAGGTCCAGACCTGGCCTTTTGGGGCACTTGCACCTAGCAGAGTGTCCAGCTTCCCGAGAGCCGTCGCCAGAATTTTGGACCCTAGAGGTGGTCTCTGTCGGTCCCGAGACATTGCCTCTGGATTTGGTGCCCAGGGTGAACCTTTCTGCCCTGAGCGCAGGTCTGGGGCGAAGGCGCCCGGCGCCACGTCAAAAATTCCCCAAGAGCTGCCGCTTGCGATTTCGCACCACACATGGGGTCGGTGATCGGGACCACCAGCACCGGCATTTCTCTGACAGCTTGGCCTCTGGGATCCAGACCTGGCCTTTTGGGGCACTTGCACCTAGCAGAGTGTCCAGCTTCCCGAGAGCCGTCGGCAGAATTTTGGACCCTAGAGGTGGTCTCTGTCGGTCCCGAGACATTGCCTCTGGATTTGGTGCCCAGGGTGAATTGGAGGTCCTGAGCACAGACCCGGGGCGAAGGCGCCCGGCGCCACGTCAAAAATTCCCCAAGAGCGGCGGCTTGCGATTTCGCACCACACATGGGGTCGGTGATCGGGACCACCAGCACCGGCATTTCTCTGACAGCTTGGCCTCTGAGGTCCAGACCTGGCCTTTTGGGGCACTTGCACCTAGCAGAGTGTCCAGCTTCCCGAGAGCCGTCGCCAGAATTTTGGACCCTAGAGGTGGTCTCTGTCGGTCCCGAGACATTGCCTCTGGATTTGGTGCCCAGGGTGAACCTTTCTGCCCTGAGCGCAGGTCTGGGGCGAAGGCGCCCGGCGCCACGTCAAGAATTCCCCAAGAGCGGCCGCTTGCGATTTCGCACCACACATGGGGTCGGTGATCGGGACCACCAGCACCGGCATTTCTCTGACAGCTTGGCCTCTGGGATCCAGACCTGGCCTTTTGGGGCACTTGCACCTAGCAGAGTGTCCAGCTTCCCGAGAGCCGTCGGCAGAATTTTGGACCCTAGAGGTGGTCTCTGTCGGTCCCGAGACATTGCCTCTGGATTTGGTGCCCAGGGTGAATTGGAGGTCCTGAGCGCAGGTCTGGGGCGAAGGCGCCCGGCGACACGTCAAAAATTCCTCAAGAGCTGCCGCTTGGGATTTCGCACCACACATGGGGTCGGTGATCGGGACCACCAGCACCAGCATTTCTCTGACAGCTTGGCCTCTGGGATCCAGACCTGGCCTTTTGGGGCACTTGCACCTAGCAGAGTGTCCAGCTTCCCGAGAGCCGTCGCCAGAATTTTGGACCCTAGAGGTGGTCTCTGTCGGTCCCGAGACATTGCCTCTGGATTTGGTGCCCAGGGTGAATTGGAGGTCCTGAGCGCAGGTCTGGGGCGAAGGCGCCCGGCGCCACGTCAAGAATTCCCCAAGAGCGGCCGCTTGCGATTTCGCACCACACATGGGGTCGGTGATCGGGACCACCAGCACCGGCATTTCACTGACAGCTTGGCCTCTGGGATCCAGACCTGGCCTTTTGGGGCACTTGCACCTAGCAGAGTGTCCAGCTTCCCGAGAGCCGTCGGCAGAATTTTGGACCCTAGAGGTGGTCTCTGTCGGTCCCGAGACATTGCCTCTGGATTTGGTGCCCAGGGTGAATTGGAGGTCCTGAGCACAGACCCGGGGCGAAGGCGCCCGGCGACACGTCAATAATTCCCCAAGAGCTGCCGCTTGCGATTTCGCACCACACATGGGGTCGGTGATCGGGACCACCAGCACCGGCATTTCTCTGACAGCTTGGCCTCTGGGATCCAGACCTGGCCTTTTGGGGCACTTGCACCTAGCAGAGTGTCCAGCTTCCCGAGAGCCGTCGCCAGAATTTTGGACCCTAGAGGTGGTCTCTGTCGGTCCCGAGACATTGCCTCTGGATTTGGTGCCCAGGGTGAACTTGTCTGCCCTGAACGCAGTTCTGGGGCGAAGGTGCCCGGCGCCACGTCAAGAATTCCCCAAGAGCTGCCGCTTGCGATTTCGCACCACACATGGGGTCGGTGATCGGGACCACCAGCACCGGCATTTCTCTGACAGCTTGGCCTCTGGGATCCAGACCTGGCCTTTTGGGGCACTTGCACTTAGCAGAGTGTCCAGCTTCCCGAGAGCCGTCGGCAGAATTTTGGACCCTAGAGGTGGTCTCTGTCGGTCCCGAGACATTGCCTCTGGATTTGGTGCCCAGGGTGAATTGGAGGTCCTGAGCACAGACCCGGGGCGAAGGCGCCCGGCGACACGTCAAAAATTCCTCAAGAGCTGCCGCTTGGGATTTTGCACCACACATGGGGTCGGTGATCGAGACCACCAGCACCGGCATTTCTCTGACAGCTTGGCCTCTGAGGTCCAGACCTGGCCTTTTGGGGCACTTGCACCTAGCAGAGTGTCCAGCTTCCCGAGAGCCGTCGCCAGAATTTTGGACCCTAGAGGTGGTCTCTGTCGGTCCCGAGACATTGCCTCTGGATTTGGTGCCCAGGGTGAATTGGAGGTCCTGAGCACAGACCCGGGGCGAAGGCGCCCGACGACACGTCAAGAATTCCCCAAGAGCTGCCGCTTGCGATTTCGCACCACACATGGGGTCGGTGATCCGGACCACCAGCACCGGCATTTCTCTGACAGCTTGGCCTCTGGGATCCAGACCTGGCCTTTTGGGGCACTTGCACCTAGCAGAGTGTCCAGCTTCCCGAGAGCCGTCGCCAGAATTTTGGACCCTAGAGGTGGTCTCTGTCGGTCCCGAGACATTGCCTCTGGATTTGGTGCCCAGGGTGAATTGGAGGTCCTGAGCGCAGGTCTGGGGCGAAGGCGCCCGGCGCCACGTCAAGAATTCCCCAAGAGCGGCCGCTTGCGATTTCGCACCACACATGGGGTCGGTGATCGGGACCACCAGCACCGGCATTTCACTGACAGCTTGGCCTCTGGGATCCAGACCTGGCCTTTTGGGGCACTTGCACCTAGCAGAGTGTCCAGCTTCCCGAGAGCCGTCGCCAGAATTTTGGACCCTAGAGGTGGTCTCTGTCGGTCCCGAGACATTGCCTCTGGATTTGGTGCCCAGGGTGAATTGGAGGTCCTGAGCACAGACCCGGGGCGAAGGCGCCCGGCGCCACGTCAAAAATTCCCCAAGAGCGGCGGCTTGCGATTTCGCACCACACATGGGGTCGGTGATCGGGACCACCAGCACCGGCATTTCTCTGACAGCTTGGCCTCTGAGGTCCAGACCTGGCCTTTTGGGGCACTTGCACCTAGCAGAGTGTCCAGCTTCCCGAGAGCCGTCGCCAGAATTTTGGACCCTAGAGGTGGTCTCTGTCGGTCCCGAGACATTGCCTCTGGATTTGGTGCCCAGGGTGAACCTTTCTGCCCTGAGCGCAGGTCTGGGGCGAAGGCGCCCGGCGCCACGTCAAGAATTCCCCAAGAGCGGCCGCTTGCGATTTCGCACCACACATGGGGTCGGTGATCGGGACCACCAGCACCGGCATTTCTCTGACAGCTTGGCCTCTGGGATCCAGACCTGGCCTTTTGGGGCACTTGCACCTAGCAGAGTGTCCAGCTTCCCGAGAGCCGTCGGCAGAATTTTGGACCCTAGAGGTGGTCTCTGTCGGTCCCGAGACATTGCCTCTGGATTTGGTGCCCAGGGTGAATTGGAGGTCCTGAGCACAGACCCGGGGCGAAGGCGCCCGTCGACACGTCAAAAATTCCTCAAGAGCTGCCGCTTGGGATTTCGCACCACACATGGGGTCGGTGATCGGGACCACCAGCACCGGCATTTCTCTGACACCTTCCCTCTGGGATCCAGACCTGGCCTTTTGGGGCACTTGCACTTAGCAGAGTGTCCAGCTTCCCGAGAGCCGTCGCCAGAATTTTGGACCCTAGAGGTGGTCTCTGTCGGTCCCGAGACATTGCCTCTGGATTTGGTGCCCAGGGTGAATTGGAGGTCCTGAGCGCAGGTCTGGGGCGAAGGCGCCCGGCGCCACGTCAAGAATTCCCCAAGAGCTGCCGCTTGCGATTTCGCACCACACATGGGGTCGGTGATCGGGAGCACCAGCACCGGCATTTCTCTGACAGCTTGGTCTCTGGGATCCAGACCTGGCCTTTTGGGGCACTTGCACTTAGCAGAGTGTCCAGCTTCCCGAGAGCCGTCGCCAGAATTTTGGACCCTAGAGGTGGTCTCTGTCGGTCCCGAGACATTGCCTCTGGATTTGGTGCCCAGGGTGAACTTGTCTGCCCTGAACGCAGTTCTGGGGCGAAGGCGCCCGGCGCCACGTCAAAAATTCCCCAAGAGCTGCCGCTTGCGATTTTGCACCACACATGGGGTCGGTGATCGGGACCACCAGCACCGGCATTTCTCTGACAGCTTGGCCTCTGAGGTCCAGACCTGGCCTTTTGGGGCACTTGCACCTAGCAGAGTGTCCAGCTTCCCGAGAGCCGTCGCCAAAATTTTGGACCCTAGAGGTGGTCTCTGTCGGTCCCGAGACATTGCCTCTGGATTTGGTGCCCAGGGTGAATTGGAGGTCCTGAGCGCAGGTCTGGGGCGAAGGCGCCCGGCGCCACGTCAAGAATTCCCCAAGAGCTGCCGCTTGCGATTTCGCACCACACATGGGGTCGGTGATCGGGAGCACCAGCACCGGCATTTCTCTGACAGCTTGGCCTCTGGGATCCAGACCTGGCCTTTTGGGGCACTTGCACCTAGCAGAGTGCCCAGCTTCCCGAGAGCCGTCGTCAGAATTTTGGACCCTAGAGGTGGTCTCTGTCGGTCCCGAGACATTGCCTCTGGATTTGGTGCCCAGGGTGAACCTCTCTGCCCTGAGCGCAGGTCTGGGGCGGAGGCGCCCGGCGCCACGTCAAGAATTCCCCAAGAGCTGCCGCTTGCGATTTCGCACCACACATGGGGTCGGTGATCGGGACCACCAGCACCGGCATTTCTCTGACACCTTCCCTCTGGGATCCAGACCTGGCCTTTTGGGGCACTTGCACCTAGCAGAGTGCCCAGCTTCCCGAGAGCCGTCGTCAGAATTTTGGACCCTAGAGGTGGTCTCTGTCGGTCCCGAGACATTGCCTCTGGATTTGGTGCCCAGGGTGAACCTGTCTGCCCTGAGCGCAGGTCTGGGGCGGAGGCGCCCGGCGCCACGTCAAGAATTCCCCAAGAGCTGCCGCTTGCGATTTCGCACCACACATGGGGTCGGTGATCGGGACCACCAGCACCGGCATTTCTCTGACACCTTCCCTCTGGGATCCAGACCTGGCCTTTTGGGGCACTTGCACTTAGCAGAGTGTCCAGCTTCCCGAGAGCCGTCGCCAGAATTTTGGACCCTAGAGGTGGTCTCTGTCGGTCCCGAGACATTGCCTCTGGATTTGGTGCCCAGGGTGAATTGGAGGTCCTGAGCGCAGGTCTGGGGCGAAGGCGCCCGGCGCCACGTCAAGAATTCCCCAAGAGCTGCCGCTTGCGATTTCGCACCACACATGGGGTCGGTGATCGGGAGCACCAGCACCGGCATTTCTCTGACAGCTTGGTCTCTGGGATCCAGACCTGGCCTTTTGGGGCACTTGCACTTAGCAGAGTGTCCAGCTTCCCGAGAGCCGTCGCCAGAATTTTGGACCCTAGAGGTGGTCTCTGTCGGTCCCGAGACATTGCCTCTGGATTTGGTGCCCAGGGTGAATTGGAGGTCCTGAGCACAGACCCGGGGCGAAGGCGCCCGGCGCCACGTCAAAAATTCCCCAAGAGCTGCCGCTTGCGATTTCGCACCACACATGGGGTCGGTGATCGGGACCACCAGCACCGGCATTTCTCTGACAGCTTGGCCTCTGAGGTCCAGACCTGGCCTTTTGGGGCACTTGCACCTAGCAGAGTGTCCAGCTTCCCGAGAGCCGTCGCCAGAATTTTGGACCCTAGAGGTGGTCTCTGTCGGTCCCGAGACATTGCCTCTGGATTTGGTGCCCAGGGTGAACCTGTCTGCCCTGAGCGCAGGTCTGGGGCGAAGGCGCCCGGCGCCACGTCAAGAATTCCCCAAGAGCGGCCGCTTGCGATTTGGCACCACACATGGGGTCGGTGATCGGGACCACCAGCACCGGCATTTCTCTGACAGCTTGGCCTCTGGGATCCAGACCTGGCCTTTTGGGGCACTTGCACTTAGCAGAGTGTCCAGCTTCCCGAGAGCCGTCGCCAGAATTTTGGACCCTAGAGGTGGTCTCTGTCGGTCCCGAGACATTGCCTCTGGATTTGGTGCCCAGGGTGAATTGGAGGTCCTGAGCACAGACCCGGGGCGAAGGTGCCCGGCGCCACGTCAAAAATTCCCCAAGAGCTGCCGCTTGCGATTTCGCACCACACATGGGGTCGGTGATCGGGAGCACCAGCACCGGCATTTCTCTGACAGCTTGGCCTCTGGGATCCAGACCTGGCCTTTTGGGGCACTTGCACCTAGCAGAGTGCCCAGCTTCCCGAGAGCCGTCGTCAGAATTTTGGACCCTAGAGGTGGTCTCTGTCGGTCCCGAGACATTGCCTCTGGATTTGGTGCCCAGGGTGAACCTCTCTGCCCTGAGCGCAGGTCTGGGGCGGAGGCGCCCGGCGCCACGTCAAGAATTCCCCAAGAGCTGCCGCTTGCGATTTCGCACCACACATGGGGTCGGTGATCGGGACCACCAGCACCGGCATTTCTCTGACACCTTCCCTCTGGGATCCAGACCTGGCCTTTTGGGGCACTTGCACTTAGCAGAGTGTCCAGCTTCCCGAGAGCCGTCGCCAGAATTTTGGACCCTAGAGGTGGTCTCTGTCGGTCCCGAGACATTGCCTCTGGATTTGGTGCCCAGGGTGAATTGGAGGTCCTGAGCGCAGGTCTGGGGCGAAGGCGCCCGGCGCCACGTCAAGGATTCCCCAAGAGCTGCCGCTTGCGATTTCGCACCACATATGGGGTCGGTGATCGGGAGCACCAGCACCGGCATTTCTCTGACAGCTTGGTCTCTGGGATCCAGACCTGGCCTTTTGGGGCACTTGCACTTAGCAGAGTGTCCAGCTTCCCGAGAGCCGTCGCCAGAATTTTGGACCCTAGAGGTGGTCTCTGTCAGTCCCGAGACATTGCCTCTGGATTTGGTGCCCAGGGTGAATTGGAGGTCCTGAGCGCAGACCCGGGGCGAAGGCGCCCGGCGCCACGTCAAAAATTCCCCAAGAGCGGCCGCTTGCAATTTCGCACCACACATGGGGTCGGTGATCGGGACCACCAGCACCGGCATTTCTCTGACAGCTTGGCCTCTGGGATCCAGACCTGGCCTTTTGGGGCACTTGCACCTAGCAGAGTGTCCAGCTTCCCGAGAGCCGTCGCCAGAATTTTGGACCCTAGAGGTGGTCTCTGTCAGTCCCGAGACATTGCCTCTGGATTTGGTGCCCAGGGTGAACCTGTCTGCCCTGAGCGCAGGTCTGGGGCGAAGGCGCCCGGCGCCACGTCAAGAATTCCCCAAGAGCTGCCGCTTGCGATTTCGCACCACACATGGGGTCGGTGATCGGGACCACCAGCACCGGCATTTCTCTGACAGCTTGGCCTCTGGGATCCAGACCTGGCCTTTTGGGGCACTTGCACTTAGCAGAGTGTCCAGCTTCCTGAGAGCCGTCGCCAGAATTTTGGACCCTAGAGGTGGTCTCTGTCGGTCCCGAGACATTGCCTCTGGATTTGGTGCCCACGGTGAACCTGTCTGCCCTGAGCGCAGGTCTGGGGCGAAGGTGCCCGGCGCCACGTCAAGAATTCCCCAAGAGCTGCCGCTTGGGATTTCGCACCACACATGGGGTCGGTGATCGGGACCACCAGCACCGGCATTTCTCTGACAGCTTGGCCTCTGAGGTCCAGACCTGGCCTTTTGGGACACTTGCACCTAGCAGAGTGTCCAGCTTCCTGAGAGCCATCGCCAGAATTTTGGACCCTAGAGGTGGTCTCTGTCGGTCCCGAGACATTGCCTCTGGATTTGGTGCCCAGGGTGAATTGGAGGTCCTGAGCGCAGGTCTGGGGCGAAGGCGCCCGGCGCCACGTCAAGAATTCCCCAAGAGCTGCCGCTTGCGATTTCGCACCACACATGGGGTCGGTGATCGGGAGCACCAGCACCGGCATTTCTCTGACAGCTTGGTCTCTGGGATCCAGACCTGGCCTTTTGGGGCACTTGCACCTAGCAGAGTGCCCAGCTTCCCGAGAGCCGTCGTCAGAATTTTGGACCCTAGAGGTGGTCTCTGTCGGTCCCGAGACATTGCCTCTGGATTTGGTGCCCAGGGTGAACCTGTCTGCCCTGAGCGCAGGTCTGGGGCGGAGGCGCCCGGCGCCACGTCAAGAATTCCCCAAGAGCTGCCGCTTGCGATTTCGCACCACACATGGGGTCGGTGATCGGGACCACCAGCACCGGCATTTCTCTGACACCTTCCCTCTGGGATCCAGACCTGGCCTTTTGGGGCACTTGCACCTAGCAGAGTGCCCAGCTTCCCGAGAGCCGTCGTCAGAATTTTGGACCCTAGAGGTGGTCTCTGTCGGTCCCGAGACATTGCCTCTGGATTTGGTGCCCAGGGTGAACCTGTCTGCCCTGAGCGCAGGTCTGGGGCGGAGGCGCCCGGCGCCACGTCAAGAATTCCCCAAGAGCTGCCGCTTGCGATTTCGCACCACACATGGGGTCGGTGATCGGGACCACCAGCACCGGCATTTCTCTGACACCTTCCCTCTGGGATCCAGACCTGGCCTTTTGGGGCACTTGCACCTAGCAGAGTGCCCAGCTTCCCGAGAGCCGTCGTCAGAATTTTGGACCCTAGAGGTGGTCTCTGTCGGTCCCGAGTCATTGCCTCTGGATTTGGTGCCCAGGGTGAACCTGTCTGCCCTGAGCGCAGGTCTGGGGCGGAGGCGCCCGGCGCCACGTCAAAAATTCCCCAAGAGCGGCCGCTTGCGATTTCGCACCACACATGGGGTCGGTGATCGGGACCACCAGCACCGGCATTTCTCTGACACCTTCCCTCTGGGATCCAGACCTGGCCTTTTGGGGCACTTGCACTTAGCAGAGTGTCCAGCTTCCCGAGAGCCGTCGCCAGAATTTTGGACCCTAGAGGTGGTCTCTGTCGGTCCCGAGACATTGCCTCTGGATTTGGTGCCCAGGGTGAATTGGAGGTCCTGAGCGCAGGTCTGGGGCGAAGGCGCCCGGCGCCACGTCAAGAATTCCCCAAGAGCTGCCGCTTGCGATTTCGCACCACACATGGGGTCGGTGATCGGGAGCACCAGCACCGGCATTTCTCTGACAGCTTGGTCTCTGGGATCCAGACCTGGCCTTTTGGGGCACTTGCACTTAGCAGAGTGTCCAGCTTCCCGAGAGCCGTCGCCAGAATTTTGGACCCTAGAGGTGGTCTCTGTCGGTCCCGAGACATTGCCTCTGGATTTGGTGCCCAGGGTGAATTGGAGGTCCTGAGCACAGACCCGGGGCGAAGGCGCCCGGCGCCACGTCAAAAATTCCCCAAGAGCTGCCGCTTGCGATTTCGCACCACACATGGGGTCGGTGATCGGGACCACCAGCACCGGCATTTCTCTGACAGCTTGGCCTCTGAGGTCCAGACCTGGCCTTTTGGGGCACTTGCACCTAGCAGAGTGTCCAGCTTCCCGAGAGCCGTCGCCAGAATTTTGGACCCTAGAGGTGGTCTCTGTCGGTCCCGAGACATTGCCTCTGGATTTGGTGCCCAGGGTGAACCTGTCTGCCCTGAGCGCAGGTCTGGGGCGAAGGCGCCCGGCGCCACGTCAAGAATTCCCCAAGAGCGGCGGCTTGCGATTTCGCACCACACATGGGGTCGGTGATCGGGAGCACCAGCACCAGCATTTCTCTGACAGCTTGGCCTCTGAGGTCCAGACCTGGCCTTTTGGGGCACTTGCACCTAGCAGAGTGTCCAGCTTCCCGAGAGCCATCGCCAAAATTTTGGACCCTAGAGGTGGTCTCTGTCGGTCCCGAGACATTGCCTCTGGATTTGGTGCCCAGGGTGAACTTGTCTGCCCTGAACGCAGTTCTGGGGCGAAGGCGCCCGGCGCCACGTCAAAAATTCCCCAAGAGCTGCCGCTTGCGATTTTGCACCACACATGGGGTCGGTGATCGGGACCACCAGCACCGGCATTTCTCTGACAGCTTGGCCTCTGAGGTCCAGACCTGGCCTTTTGGGGCACTTGCACCTAGCAGAGTGTCCAGCTTCCCGAGAGCCGTCGCCAGAATTTTGGACCCTAGAGGTGGTCTCTGTCGGTCCCGAGACATTGCCTCTGGATTTGGTGCCCAGGGTGAATTGGAGGTCCTGAGCGCAGGTCTGGGGCGAAGGCGCCCGGCGCCACGTCAAGAATTCCCCAAGAGCTGCCGCTTGCGATTTCGCACCACACATGGGGTCGGTGATCGGGAGCACCAGCACCGGCATTTCTCTGACAGCTTGGCCTCTGGGATCCAGACCTGGCCTTTTGGGGCACTTGCACCTAGCAGAGTGCCCAGCTTCCCGAGAGCCGTCGTCAGAATTTTGGACCCTAGAGGTGGTCTCTGTCGGTCCCGAGACATTGCCTCTGGATTTGGTGCCCAGGGTGAATTGGAGGTCCTGAGCGCAGGTCTGGGGCGGAGGCGCCCGGCGCCACGTCAAGAATTCCCCAAGAGCTGCCGCTTGCGATTTCGCACCACACATGGGGTCGGTGATCGGGACCACCAGCACCGGCATTTCTCTGACACCTTCCCTCTGGGATCCAGACCTGGCCTTTTGGGGCACTTGCACCTAGCAGAGTGCCCAGCTTCCCGAGAGCCGTCGTCAGAATTTTGGACCCTAGAGGTGGTCTCTGTCGGTCCCGAGACATTGCCTCTGGATTTGGTGCCCAGGGTGAACCTGTCTGCCCTGAGCGCAGGTCTGGGGCGGAGGCGCCCGGCGCCACGTCAAGAATTCCCCAAGAGCTGCCGCTTGCGATTTCGCACCACACATGGGGTCGGTGATCGGGACCACCAGCACCGGCATTTCTCTGACACCTTCCCTCTGGGATCCAGACCTGGCCTTTTGGGGCACTTGCACCTAGCAGAGTGCCCAGCTTCCCGAGAGCCGTCGTCAGAATTTTGGACCCTAGAGGTGGTCTCTGTCGGTCCCGAGACATTGCCTCTGGATTTGGTGCCCAGGGTGAACCTGTCTGCCCTGAGCGCAGGTCTGGGGCGGAGGCGCCCGGCGCCACGTCAAGAATTCCCCAAGAGCTGCCGCTTGCGATTTCGCACCACACATGGGGTCGGTGATCGGGACCACCAGCACCGGCATTTCTCTGACACCTTCCCTCTGGGATCCAGACCTGGCCTTTTGGGGCACTTGCACCTAGCAGAGTGCCCAGCTTCCCGAGAGCCGTCGTCAGAATTTTGGACCCTAGAGGTGGTCTCTGTCGGTCCCGAGACATTGCCTCTGGATTTGGTGCCCAGGGTGAACCTGTCTGCCCTGAGCGCAGGTCTGGGGCGGAGGCGCCCGGCGCCACGTCAAGAATTCCCCAAGAGCTGCCGCTTGCGATTTCGCACCACACATGGGGTCGGTGATCGGGACCACCAGCACCGGCATTTCTCTGACACCTTCCCTCTGGGATCCAGACCTGGCCTTTTGGGGCACTTGCACCTAGCAGAGTGCCCAGCTTCCCGAGAGCCGTCGTCAGAATTTTGGACCCTAGAGGTGGTCTCTGTCGGTCCCGAGTCATTGCCTCTGGATTTGGTGCCCAGGGTGAACCTGTCTGCCCTGAGCGCAGGTCTGGGGCGGAGGCGCCCGGCGCCACGTCAAGAATTCCCCAAGAGCGGCCGCTTGCGATTTCGCACCACACATGGGGTCGGTGATCGGGACCACCAGCACCGGCATTTCTCTGACACCTTCCCTCTGGGATCCAGACCTGGCCTTTTGGGGCACTTGCACTTAGCAGAGTGTCCAGCTTCCCGAGAGCCGTCGCCAGAATTTTGGACCCTAGAGGTGGTCTCTGTCGGTCCCGAGACATTGCCTCTGGATTTGGTGCCCAGGGTGAATTGGAGGTCCTGAGCGCAGGTCTGGGGCGAAGGCGCCCGGCGCCACGTCAACAATTCCCCAAGAGCTGCCGCTTGCGATTTCGCACCACACATGGGGTCGGTGATCGGGAGCACCAGCACCGGCATTTCTCTGACAGCTTGGTCTCTGGGATCCAGACCTGGCCTTTTGGGGCACTTGCACTTAGCAGAGTGTCCAGCTTCCCGAGAGCCGTCGCCAGAATTTTGGACCCTAGAGGTGGTCTCTGTCGGTCCCGAGACATTGCCTCTGGATTTGGTGCCCAGGGTGAATTGGAGGTCCTGAGCACAGACCCGGGGCGAAGGCGCCCGGCGCCACGTCAAAAATTCCCCAAGAGCTGCCGCTTGCGATTTCGCACCACACATGGGGTCGGTGATCGGGACCACCAGCACCGGCATTTCTCTGACAGCTTGGCCTCTGAGGTCCAGACCTGGCCTTTTGGGGCACTTGCACCTAGCAGAGTGTCCAGCTTCCCGAGAGCCGTCGCCAGAATTTTGGACCCTAGAGGTGGTCTCTGTCGGTCCCGAGACATTGCCTCTGGATTTGGTGCCCAGGGTGAACCTGTCTGCCCTGAGCGCAGGTCTGGGGCGAAGGCGCCCGGCGCCACGTCAAGAATTCCCCAAGAGCTGCCGCTTGCGATTTCGCACCACACATGGGGTCGGTGATCGGGAGCACCAGCACCGGCATTTCTCTGACAGCTTGGCCTCTGGGATCCAGACCTGGCCTTTTGGGGCACTTGCACCTAGCAGAGTGCCCAGCTTCCCGAGAGCCGTCGTCAGAATTTTGGACCCTAGAGGTGGTCTCTGTCGGTCCCGAGACATTGCCTCTGGATTTGGTGCCCAGGGTGAATTGGAGGTCCTGAGCGCAGGTCTGGGGCGGAGGCGCCCGGCGCCACGTCAAGAATTCCCCAAGAGCTGCCGCTTGCGATTTCGCACCACACATGGGGTCGGTGATCGGGACCACCAGCACCGGCATTTCTCTGACACCTTCCCTCTGGGATCCAGACCTGGCCTTTTGGGGCACTTGCACCTAGCAGAGTGCCCAGCTTCCCGAGAGCCGTCGTCAGAATTTTGGACCCTAGAGGTGGTCTCTGTCGGTCCCGAGACATTGCCTCTGGATTTGGTGCCCAGGGTGAACCTGTCTGCCCTGAGCGCAGGTCTGGGGCGGAGGCGCCCGGCGCCACGTCAAGAATTCCCCAAGAGCTGCCGCTTGCGATTTCGCACCACACATGGGGTCGGTGATCGGGACCACCAGCACCGGCATTTCTCTGACACCTTCCCTCTGGGATCCAGACCTGGCCTTTTGGGGCACTTGCACCTAGCAGAGTGCCCAGCTTCCCGAGAGCCGTCGTCAGAATTTTGGACCCTAGAGGTGGTCTCTGTCGGTCCCGAGACATTGCCTCTGGATTTGGTGCCCAGGGTGAACCTGTCTGCCCTGAGCGCAGGTCTGGGGCGGAGGCGCCCGGCGCCACGTCAAGAATTCCCCAAGAGCTGCCGCTTGCAATTTCGCACCACACATGGGGTCGGTGATCGGGACCACCAGCACCGGCATTTCTCTGACACCTTCCCTCTGGGATCCAGACCTGGCCTTTTGGGGCACTTGCACTTAGCAGAGTGTCCAGCTTCCCGAGAGCCGTCGCCAGAATTTTGGACCCTAGAGGTGGTCTCTGTCGGTCCCGAGACATTGCCTCTGGATTTGGTGCCCAGGGTGAATTGGAGGTCCTGAGCGCAGGTCTGGGGCGAAGGCGCCCGGCGCCACGTCAAGAATTCCCCAAGAGCTGCCGCTTGCGATTTCGCACCACACATGGGGTCGGTGATCGGGAGCACCAGCACCGGCATTTCTCTGACAGCTTGGTCTCTGGGATCCAGACCTGGCCTTTTGGGGCACTTGCACTTAGCAGAGTGTCCAGCTTCCCGAGAGCCGTCGCCAGAATTTTGGACCCTAGAGGTGGTCTCTGTCGGTCCCGAGACATTGCCTCTGGATTTGGTGCCCAGGGTGAATTGGAGGTCCTGAGCACAGACCCGGGGCGAAGGTGCCCGGCGCCACGTCAAAAATTCCCCAAGAGCTGCCGCTTGCGATTTCGCACCACACATGGGGTCGGTGATCGGGAGCACCAGCACCGGCATTTCTCTGACAGCTTGGCCTCTGGGATCCAGACCTGGCCTTTTGGGGCACTTGCACCTAGCAGAGTGCCCAGCTTCCCGAGAGCCGTCGTCAGAATTTTGGACCCTAGAGGTGGTCTCTGTCGGTCCCGAGACATTGCCTCTGGATTTGGTGCCCAGGGTGAACCTCTCTGCCCTGAGCGCAGGTCTGGGGCGGAGGCGCCCGGCGCCACGTCAAGAATTCCCCAAGAGCTGCCGCTTGCGATTTCGCACCACACATGGGGTCGGTGATCGGGACCACCAGCACCGGCATTTCTCTGACACCTTCCCTCTGGGATCCAGACCTGGCCTTTTGGGGCACTTGCACTTAGCAGAGTGTCCAGCTTCCCGAGAGCCGTCGCCAGAATTTTGGACCCTAGAGGTGGTCTCTGTCGGTCCCGAGACATTGCCTCTGGATTTGGTGCCCAGGGTGAATTGGAGGTCCTGAGCGCAGGTCTGGGGCGAAGGCGCCCGGCGCCACGTCAAGGATTCCCCAAGAGCTGCCGCTTGCGATTTCGCACCACATATGGGGTCGGTGATCGGGAGCACCAGCACCGGCATTTCTCTGACAGCTTGGTCTCTGGGATCCAGACCTGGCCTTTTGGGGCACTTGCACTTAGCAGAGTGTCCAGCTTCCCGAGAGCCGTCGCCAGAATTTTGGACCCTAGAGGTGGTCTCTGTCAGTCCCGAGACATTGCCTCTGGATTTGGTGCCCAGGGTGAATTGGAGGTCCTGAGCGCAGACCCGGGGCGAAGGCGCCCGGCGCCACGTCAAAAATTCCCCAAGAGCGGCCGCTTGCGATTTCGCACCACACATGGGGTCGGTGATCGGGACCACCAGCACCGGCATTTCTCTGACAGCTTGGCCTCTGGGATCCAGACCTGGCCTTTTGGGGCACTTGCACCTAGCAGAGTGTCCAGCTTCCCGAGAGCCGTCGCCAGAATTTTGGACCCTAGAGGTGGTCTCTGTCAGTCCCGAGACATTGCCTCTGGATTTGGTGCCCAGGGTGAACCTGTCTGCCCTGAGCGCAGGTCTGGGGCGAAGGCGCCCGGCGCCACGTCAAGAATTCCCCAAGAGCTGCCGCTTGCGATTTTGCACCACACATGGGGTCGGTGATCGGGACCACCAGCACCGGCATTTCTCTGACAGCTTGGCCTCTGGGATCCAGACCTGGCCTTTTGGGGCACTTGCACTTAGCAGAGTGTCCAGCTTCCCGAGAGCCGTCGCCAGAATTTTGGACCCTAGAGGTGGTCTCTGTCGGTCCCGAGACATTGCCTCTGGATTTGGTGCCCACGGTGAACCTGTCTGCCCTGAGCGCAGGTCTGGGGCGAAGGTGCCCGGCGCCACGTCAAGAATTCCCCAAGAGCTGCCGCTTGGGATTTCGCACCACACATGGGGTCGGTGATCGGGACCACCAGCACCGGCATTTCTCTGACAGCTTGGCCTCTGAGGTCCAGACCTGGCCTTTTGGGACACTTGCACCTAGCAGAGTGTCCAGCTTCCTGAGAGCCATCGCCAGAATTTTGGACCCTAGAGGTGGTCTCTGTCGGTCCCGAGACATTGCCTCTGGATTTGGTGCCCAGGGTGAATTGGAGGTCCTGAGCGCAGGTCTGGGGCGAAGGCGCCCGGCGCCACGTCAAGAATTCCCCAAGAGCTGCCGCTTGCGATTTCGCACCACACATGGGGTCGGTGATCGGGAGCACCAGCACCGGCATTTCTCTGACAGCTTGGTCTCTGGGATCCAGACCTGGCCTTTTGGGGCACTTGCACCTAGCAGAGTGCCCAGCTTCCCGAGAGCCGTCGTCAGAATTTTGGACCCTAGAGGTGGTCTCTGTCGGTCCCGAGACATTGCCTCTGGATTTGGTGCCCAGGGTGAACCTGTCTGCCCTGAGCGCAGGTCTGGGGCGGAGGCGCCCGGCGCCACGTCAAGAATTCCCCAAGAGCTGCCGCTTGCGATTTCGCACCACACATGGGGTCGGTGATCGGGACCACCAGCACCGGCATTTCTCTGACACCTTCCCTCTGGGATCCAGACCTGGCCTTTTGGGGCACTTGCACCTAGCAGAGTGCCCAGCTTCCCGAGAGCCGTCGTCAGAATTTTGGACCCTAGAGGTGGTCTCTGTCGGTCCCGAGACATTGCCTCTGGATTTGGTGCCCAGGGTGAACCTGTCTGCCCTGAGCGCAGGTCTGGGGCGGAGGCGCCCGGCGCCACGTCAAGAATTCCCCAAGAGCTGCCGCTTGCGATTTCGCACCACACATGGGGTCGGTGATCGGGACCACCAGCACCGGCATTTCTCTGACACCTTCCCTCTGGGATCCAGACCTGGCCTTTTGGGGCACTTGCACTTAGCAGAGTGTCCAGCTTCCCGAGAGCCGTCGCCAGAATTTTGGACCCTAGAGGTGGTCTCTGTCGGTCCCGAGACATTGCCTCTGGATTTGGTGCCCAGGGTGAATTGGAGGTCCTGAGCGCAGGTCTGGGGCGAAGGCGCCCGGCGCCACGTCAAGAATTCCCCAAGAGCTGCCGCTTGCGATTTCGCACCACACATGGGGTCGGTGATCGGGAGCACCAGCACCGGCATTTCTCTGACAGCTTGGTCTCTGGGATCCAGACCTGGCCTTTTGGGGCACTTGCACTTAGCAGAGTGTCCAGCTTCCCGAGAGCCGTCGCCAGAATTTTGGACCCTAGAGGTGGTCTCTGTCGGTCCCGAGACATTGCCTCTGGATTTGGTGCCCAGGGTGAATTGGAGGTCCTGAGCACAGACCCGGGGCGAAGGCGCCCGGCGCCACGTCAAAAATTCCCCAAGAGCTGCCGCTTGCGATTTCGCACCACACATGGGGTCGGTGATCGGGACCACCAGCACCGGCATTTCTCTGACAGCTTGGCCTCTGAGGTCCAGACCTGGCCTTTTGGGGCACTTGCACCTAGCAGAGTGTCCAGCTTCCCGAGAGCCGTCGCCAGAATTTTGGACCCTAGAGGTGGTCTCTGTCGGTCCCGAGACATTGCCTCTGGATTTGGTGCCCAGGGTGAACCTGTCTGCCCTGAGCGCAGGTCTGGGGCGAAGGCGCCCGGCGCCACGTCAAGAATTCCCCAAGAGCGGCCGCTTGCGATTTGGCACCACACATGGGGTCGGTGATCGGGACCACCAGCACCGGCATTTCTCTGACACCTTCCCTCTGGGATCCAGACCTGGCCTTTTGGGGCACTTGCACCTAGCAGAGTGCCCAGCTTCCCGAGAGCCGTCGTCAGAATTTTGGACCCTAGAGGTGGTCTCTGTCGGTCCCGAGACATTGCCTCTGGATTTGGTGCCCAGGGTGAATTGGAGGTCCTGAGCGCAGGTCTGGGGCGAAGGCGCCCGGCGACACGTCAAGAATTCCCCAAGAGCTGCCGCTTGCGATTTCGCACCACACATGGGGTCGGTGATCGGGAGCACCAGCACCGGCATTTCTCTGACAGCTTGGTCTCTGGGATCCAGACCTGGCCTTTTGGGGCACTTGCACTTAGCAGAGTGTCCAGCTTCCCGAGAGCCGTCGCCAGAATTTTGGACCCTAGAGGTGGTCTCTGTCGGTCCCGAGACATTGCCTCTGGATTTGGTGCCCAGGGTGAATTGGAGGTCCTGAGCACAGACCCGGGGCGAAGGTGCCCGGCGCCACGTCAAAAATTCCCCAAGAGCTGCCGCTTGCGATTTCGCACCACACATGGGGTCGGTGATCGGGAGCACCAGCACCGGCATTTCTCTGACAGCTTGGCCTCTGGGATCCAGACCTGGCCTTTTGGGGCACTTGCACCTAGCAGAGTGCCCAGCTTCCCGAGAGCCGTCGTCAGAATTTTGGACCCTAGAGGTGGTCTCTGTCGGTCCCGAGACATTGCCTCTGGATTTGGTGCCCAGGGTGAACCTCTCTGCCCTGAGCGCAGGTCTGGGGCGGAGGCGCCCGGCGCCACGTCAAGAATTCCCCAAGAGCTGCCGCTTGCGATTTCGCACCACACATGGGGTCGGTGATCGGGACCACCAGCACCGGCATTTCTCTGACACCTTCCCTCTGGGATCCAGACCTGGCCTTTTGGGGCACTTGCACTTAGCAGAGTGTCCAGCTTCCCGAGAGCCGTCGCCAGAATTTTGGACCCTAGAGGTGGTCTCTGTCGGTCCCGAGACATTGCCTCTGGATTTGGTGCCCAGGGTGAATTGGAGGTCCTGAGCGCAGACCCGGGGCGAAGGCGCCCGGCGCCACGTCAAAAATTCCCCAAGAGCGGCCGCTTGCGATTTCGCACCACACATGGGGTCGGTGATCGGGACCACCAGCACCGGCATTTCTCTGACAGCTTGGCCTCTGGGATCCAGACCTGGCCTTTTGGGGCACTTGCACCTAGCAGAGTGTCCAGCTTCCCGAGAGCCGTCGCCAGAATTTTGGACCCTAGAGGTGGTCTCTGTCAGTCCCGAGACATTGCCTCTGGATTTGGTGCCCAGGGTGAACCTGTCTGCCCTGAGCGCAGGTCTGGGGCGAAGGCGCCCGGCGCCACGTCAAGAATTCCCCAAGAGCTGCCGCTTGCGATTTTGCACCACACATGGGGTCGGTGATCGGGACCACCAGCACCGGCATTTCTCTGACAGCTTGGCCTCTGGGATCCAGACCTGGCCTTTTGGGGCACTTGCACTTAGCAGAGTGTCCAGCTTCCCGAGAGCCGTCGCCAGAATTTTGGACCCTAGAGGTGGTCTCTGTCGGTCCCGAGACATTGCCTCTGGATTTGGTGCCCACGGTGAACCTGTCTGCCCTGAGCGCAGGTCTGGGGCGAAGGTGCCCGGCGCCACGTCAAGAATTCCCCAAGAGCTGCCGCTTGGGATTTCGCACCACACATGGGGTCGGTGATCGGGACCACCAGCACCGGCATTTCTCTGACAGCTTGGTCTCTGGGATCCAGACCTGGCCTTTTGGGGCACTTGCACCTAGCAGAGTGCCCAGCTTCCCGAGAGCCGTCGTCAGAATTTTGGACCCTAGAGGTGGTCTCTGTCGGTCCCGAGACATTGCCTCTGGATTTGGTGCCCAGGGTGAACCTGTCTGCCCTGAGCGCAGGTCTGGGGCGGAGGCGCCCGGCGCCACGTCAAGAATTCCCCAAGAGCTGCCGCTTGCGATTTCGCACCACACATGGGGTCGGTGATCGGGACCACCAGCACCGGCATTTCTCTGACACCTTCCCTCTGGGATCCAGACCTGGCCTTTTGGGGCACTTGCACCTAGCAGAGTGCCCAGCTTCCCGAGAGCCGTCGTCAGAATTTTGGACCCTAGAGGTGGTCTCTGTCGGTCCCGAGACATTGCCTCTGGATTTGGTGCCCAGGGTGAACCTGTCTGCCCTGAGCGCAGGTCTGGGGCGGAGGCGCCCGGCGCCACGTCAAGAATTCCCCAAGAGCTGCCGCTTGCGATTTCGCACCACACATGGGGTCGGTGATCGGGACCACCAGCACCGGCATTTCTCTGACACCTTCCCTCTGGGATCCAGACCTGGCCTTTTGGGGCACTTGCACTTAGCAGAGTGTCCAGCTTCCCGAGAGCCGTCGCCAGAATTTTGGACCCTAGAGGTGGTCTCTGTCGGTCCCGAGACATTGCCTCTGGATTTGGTGCCCAGGGTGAATTGGAGGTCCTGAGCGCAGGTCTGGGGCGAAGGCGCCCGGCGCCACGTCAAGAATTCCCCAAGAGCTGCCGCTTGCGATTTCGCACCACACATGGGGTCGGTGATCGGGAGCACCAGCACCGGCATTTCTCTGACAGCTTGGTCTCTGGGATCCAGACCTGGCCTTTTGGGGCACTTGCACTTAGCAGAGTGTCCAGCTTCCCGAGAGCCGTCGCCAGAATTTTGGACCCTAGAGGTGGTCTCTGTCGGTCCCGAGACATTGCCTCTGGATTTGGTGCCCAGGGTGAATTGGAGGTCCTGAGCACAGACCCGGGGCGAAGGCGCCCGGCGCCACGTCAAAAATTCCCCAAGAGCTGCCGCTTGCGATTTCGCACCACACATGGGGTCGGTGATCGGGACCACCAGCACCGGCATTTCTCTGACAGCTTGGCCTCTGAGGTCCAGACCTGGCCTTTTGGGGCACTTGCACCTAGCAGAGTGTCCAGCTTCCCGAGAGCCGTCGCCAGAATTTTGGACCCTAGAGGTGGTCTCTGTCGGTCCCGAGACATTGCCTCTGGATTTGGTGCCCAGGGTGAACCTGTCTGCCCTGAGCGCAGGTCTGGGGCGAAGGCGCCCGGCGCCACGTCAAGAATTCCCCAAGAGCGGCCGCTTGCGATTTGGCACCACACATGGGGTCGGTGATCGGGACCACCAGCACCGGCATTTCTCTGACAGCTTGGCCTCTGGGATCCAGACCTGGCCTTTTGGGGCACTTGCACTTAGCAGAGTGTCCAGCTTCCCGAGAGCCGTCGCCAGAATTTTGGACCCTAGAGGTGGTCTCTGTCGGTCCCGAGACATTGCCTCTGGATTTGGTGCCCAGGGTGAATTGGAGGTCCTGAGCACAGACCCGGGGCGAAGGCGCCCGGCGCCACGTCAAAAATTCCCCAAGAGCGGCGGCTTGCGATTTCGCACCACACATGGGGTCGGTGATCGGGAGCACCAGCACCAGCATTTCTCTGACAGCTTGGCCTCTGAGGTCCAGACCTGGCCTTTTGGGGCACTTGCACCTAGCAGAGTGTCCAGCTTCCCGAGAGCCATCGCCAAAATTTTGGACCCTAGAGGTGGTCTCTGTCGGTCCCGAGACATTGCCTCTGGATTTGGTGCCCAGGGTGAACTTGTCTGCCCTGAACGCAGTTCTGGGGCGAAGGCGCCCGGCGCCACGTCAAAAATTCCCCAAGAGCTGCCGCTTGCGATTTTGCACCACACATGGGGTCGGTGATCGGGACCACCAGCACCGGCATTTCTCTGACAGCTTGGCCTCTGAGGTCCAGACCTGGCCTTTTGGGGCACTTGCACCTAGCAGAGTGTCCAGCTTCCCGAGAGCCGTCGCCAGAATTTTGGACCCTAGAGGTGGTCTCTGTCGGTCCCGAGACATTGCCTCTGGATTTGGTGCCCAGGGTGAATTGGAGGTCCTGAGCGCAGGTCTGGGGCGAAGGCGCCCGGCGCCACGTCAAGAATTCCCCAAGAGCTGCCGCTTGCGATTTCGCACCACACATGGGGTCGGTGATCGGGAGCACCAGCACCGGCATTTCTCTGACAGCTTGGCCTCTGGGATCCAGACCTGGCCTTTTGGGGCACTTGCACCTAGCAGAGTGCCCAGCTTCCCGAGAGCCGTCGTCAGAATTTTGGACCCTAGAGGTGGTCTCTGTCGGTCCCGAGACATTGCCTCTGGATTTGGTGCCCAGGGTGAATTGGAGGTCCTGAGCGCAGGTCTGGGGCGGAGGCGCCCGGCGCCACGTCAAGAATTCCCCAAGAGCTGCCGCTTGCGATTTCGCACCACACATGGGGTCGGTGATCGGGACCACCAGCACCGGCATTTCTCTGACACCTTCCCTCTGGGATCCAGACCTGGCCTTTTGGGGCACTTGCACCTAGCAGAGTGCCCAGCTTCCCGAGAGCCGTCGTCAGAATTTTGGACCCTAGAGGTGGTCTCTGTCGGTCCCGAGACATTGCCTCTGGATTTGGTGCCCAGGGTGAACCTGTCTGCCCTGAGCGCAGGTCTGGGGCGGAGGCGCCCGGCGCCACGTCAAGAATTCCCCAAGAGCTGCCGCTTGCGATTTCGCACCACACATGGGGTCGGTGATCGGGACCACCAGCACCGGCATTTCTCTGACACCTTCCCTCTGGGATCCAGACCTGGCCTTTTGGGGCACTTGCACCTAGCAGAGTGCCCAGCTTCCCGAGAGCCGTCGTCAGAATTTTGGACCCTAGAGGTGGTCTCTGTCGGTCCCGAGACATTGCCTCTGGATTTGGTGCCCAGGGTGAACCTGTCTGCCCTGAGCGCAGGTCTGGGGCGGAGGCGCCCGGCGCCACGTCAAGAATTCCCCAAGAGCTGCCGCTTGCGATTTCGCACCACACATGGGGTCGGTGATCGGGACCACCAGCACCGGCATTTCTCTGACACCTTCCCTCTGGGATCCAGACCTGGCCTTTTGGGGCACTTGCACTTAGCAGAGTGTCCAGCTTCCCGAGAGCCGTCGCCAGAATTTTGGACCCTAGAGGTGGTCTCTGTCGGTCCCGAGACATTGCCTCTGGATTTGGTGCCCAGGGTGAATTGGAGGTCCTGAGCGCAGGTCTGGGGCGAAGGCGCCCGGCGCCACGTCAAGAATTCCCCAAGAGCTGCCGCTTGCGATTTCGCACCACACATGGGGTCGGTGATCGGGAGCACCAGCACCAGCATTTCTCTGACAGCTTGGCCTCTGGGATCCAGACCTGGCCTTTTGGGGCACTTGCACCTAGCAGAGTGTCCAGCTTCCCGAGAGCCGTCGCCAGAATTTTGAACCCTAGAGGTGGTCTCTGTCGGTCCCGAGACATTGCCTCTGGATTTGGTGCCCAGGGTGAATTGGAGGTCCTGAGCACAGACCCGGGGCGAAGGCGCCCGGCGCCACGTCAAAAATTCCCCAAGAGCTGCCGCTTGCGATTTCGCACCACACATGGGGTCGGTGATCGGGACCACCAGCACCGGCATTTCTCTGACAGCTTGGCCTCTGAGGTCCAGACCTGGCCTTTTGGGGCACTTGCACCTAGCAGAGTGTCCAGCTTCCCGAGAGCCGTCGCCAGAATTTTGGACCCTAGAGGTGGTCTCTGTCGGTCCCGAGACATTGCCTCTGGATTTGGTGCCCAGGGTGAACCTGTCTGCCCTGAGCGCAGGTCTGGGGCGAAGGCGCCCGGCGCCACGTCAAGAATTCCCCAAGAGCGGCCGCTTGCGATTTGGCACCACACATGGGGTCGGTGATCGGGACCACCAGCACCGGCATTTCTCTGACAGCTTGGCCTCTGGGATCCAGACCTGGCCTTTTGGGGCACTTGCACTTAGCAGAGTGTCCAGCTTCCCGAGAGCCGTCGCCAGAATTTTGGACCCTAGAGGTGGTCTCTGTCGGTCCCGAGACATTGCCTCTGGATTTGGTGCCCAGGGTGAATTGGAGGTCCTGAGCACAGACCCGGGGCGAAGGCGCCCGGCGCCACGTCAAAAATTCCCCAAGAGCGGCGGCTTGCGATTTCGCACCACACATGGGGTCGGTGATCGGGACCACCAGCACCAGCATTTCTCTGACAGCTTGGCCTCTGAGGTCCAGACCTGGCCTTTTGGGGCACTTGCACCTAGCAGAGTGTCCAGCTTCCCGAGAGCCGTCGCCAGAATTTTGGACCCTAGAGGTGGTCTCTGTCGGTCCCGAGACATTGCCTCTGGATTTGGTGCCCAGGGTGAACTTGTCTGCCCTGAACGCAGTTCTGGGGCGAAGGCGCCCGGCGCCACGTCAAAAATTCCCCAAGAGCGGCCGCTTGCGATTTTGCACCACACATGGGGTCGGTGATCGGGACCACCAGCACCGGCATTTCTCTGACAGCTTGGCCTCTGAGGTCCAGACCTGGCCTTTTGGGGCACTTGCACCTAGCAGAGTGTCCAGCTTCCCGAGAGCCGTCGCCAGAATTTTGGACCCTAGAGGTGGTCTCTGTCGGTCCCGAGACATTGCCTCTGGATTTGGTGCCCAGGGTGAATTGGAGGTCCTGAGCGCAGGTCTGGGGCGAAGGCGCCCGGCGCCACGTCAAGAATTCCCCAAGAGCTGCCGCTTGCGATTTCGCACCACACATGGGGTCGGTGATCGGGAGCACCAGCACCGGCATTTCTCTGACAGCTTGGCCTCTGGGATCCAGACCTGACCTTTTGGGGCACTTGCACCTAGCAGAGTGCCCAGCTTCCCGAGAGCCGTCGTCAGAATTTTGGACCCTAGAGGTGGTCTCTGTCGGTCCCGAGACATTGCCTCTGGATTTGGTGCCCAGGGTGAACCTGTCTGCCCTGAGCGCAGGTCTGGGGCGGAGGCGCCCGGCGCCACGTCAAGAATTCCCCAAGAGCTGCCGCTTGCGATTTCGCACCACACATGGGGTCGGTGATCGGGACCACCAGCACCGGCATTTCTCTGACACCTTCCCTCTGGGATCCAGACCTGGCCTTTTGGGGCACTTACACCTAGCAGAGTGCCCAGCTTCCCGAGAGCCGTCGCCAGAATTTTGGACCCTAGAGGTGGTCTCTGTCGGTCCCGAGACATTGCCTCTGGATTTGGTGCCCAGGGTGAACCTGTCTGCCCTGAGCGCAGGTCTGGGGCGGAGGCGCCCGGCGCCACGTCAACAATTCCCCAAGAGCTGCCGCTTGCGATTTCGCACCACACATGGGGTCGGTGATCGGGAGCACCAGCACCGGCATTTCTCTGACAGCTTGGTCTCTGGGATCCAGACCTGGCCTTTTGGGGCACTTGCACTTAGCAGAGTGTCCAGCTTCCCGAGAGCCGTCGCCAGAATTTTGGACCCTAGAGGTGGTCTCTGTCGGTCCCGAGACATTGCCTCTGGATTTGGTGCCCAGGGTGAATTGGAGGTCCTGAGCGCAGGTCTGGGGCGAAGGCGCCCGGCGCCACGTCAAGGATTCCCCAAGAGCTGCCGCTTGCGATTTCGCACCACATATGGGGTCGGTGATCGGGAGCACCAGCACCGGCATTTCTCTGACAGCTTGGTCTCTGGGATCCAGACCTGGCCTTTTGGGGCACTTGCACTTAGCAGAGTGTCCAGCTTCCCGAGAGCCGTCGCCAGAATTTTGGACCCTAGAGGTGGTCTCTGTCGGTCCCGAGACATTGCCTCTGGATTTGGTGCCCAGGGTGAACCTGTCTGCCCTGAGCGCAGGTCTGGGGCGGAGGCGCCCGGCGCCACGTCAACAATTCCCCAAGAGCTGCCGCTTGCGATTTCGCACCACACATGGGGTCGGTGATCGGGAGCACCAGCACCGGCATTTCTCTGACAGCTTGGTCTCTGGGATCCAGACCTGGCCTTTTGGGGCACTTGCACTTAGCAGAGTGTCCAGCTTCCCGAGAGCCGTCGCCAGAATTTTGGACCCTAGAGGTGGTCTCTGTCGGTCCCGAGACATTGCCTCTGGATTTGGTGCCCAGGGTGAATTGGAGGTCCTGAGCGCAGGTCTGGGGCGAAGGCGCCCGGCGCCACGTCAAGGATTCCCCAAGAGCTGCCGCTTGCGATTTCGCACCACATATGGGGTCGGTGATCGGGAGCACCAGCACCGGCATTTCTCTGACAGCTTGGTCTCTGGGATCCAGACCTGGCCTTTTGGGGCACTTGCACTTAGCAGAGTGTCCAGCTTCCCGAGAGCCGTCGCCAGAATTTTGGACCCTAGAGGTGGTCTCTGTCGGTCCCGAGACATTGCCTCTGGATTTGGTGCCCAGGGTGAATTGGAGGTCCTGAGCACAGACCCGGGGCGAAGGCGCCCGGCGCCACGTCAAAAATTCCCCAAGAGCGGCGGCTTGCGATTTCGCACCACACATGGGGTCGGTGATCGGGAGCACCAGCACCAGCATTTCTCTGACAGCTTGGCCTCTGAGGTCCAGACCTGGCCTTTTGGGGCACTTGCACCTAGCAGAGTGTCCAGCTTCCCGAGAGCCGTCGCCAGAATTTTGGACCCTAGAGGTGGTCTCTGTCGGTCCCGAGACATTGCCTCTGGATTTGGTGCCCAGGGTGAACTTGTCTGCCCTGAACGCAGTTCTGGGGCGAAGGCGCCCGGCGCCACGTCAAAAATTCCCCAAGAGCTGCCGCTTGCGATTTTGCACCACACATGGGGTCGGTGATCGGGACCACCAGCACCGGCATTTCTCTGACAGCTTGGCCTCTGAGGTCCAGACCTGGCCTTTTGGGGCACTTGCACCTAGCAGAGTGTCCAGCTTCCCGAGAGCCGTCGCCAGAATTTTGGACCCTAGAGGTGGTCTCTGTCGGTCCCGAGACATTGCCTCTGGATTTGGTGCCCAGGGTGAATTGGAGGTCCTGAGCGCAGGTCTGGGGCGAAGGCGCCCGGCGCCACGTCAAGAATTCCCCAAGAGCTGCCGCTTGCGATTTCGCACCACACATGGGGTCGGTGATCGGGAGCACCAGCACCGGCATTTCTCTGACAGCTTGGCCTCTGGGATCCAGACCTGGCCTTTTGGGGCACTTGCACCTAGCAGAGTGCCCAGCTTCCCGAGAGCCGTCGTCAGAATTTTGGACCCTAGAGGTGGTCTCTGTCGGTCCCGAGACATTGCCTCTGGATTTGGTGCCCAGGGTGAACCTGTCTGCCCTGAGCGCAGGTCTGGGGCGGAGGCGCCCGGCGCCACGTCAAGAATTCCCCAAGAGCTGCCGCTTGCGATTTCGCACCACACATGGGGTCGGTGATCGGGACCACCAGCACCGGCATTTCTCTGACACCTTCCCTCTGGGATCCAGACCTGGCCTTTTGGGGCACTTGCACCTAGCAGAGTGTCCAGCTTCCCGAGAGCCGTCGCCAGAATTTTGGACCCTAGAGGTGGTCTCTGTCGGTCCCGAGACATTGCCTCTGGATTTGGTGCCCAGGGTGAACCTGTCTGCCCTGAGCGCAGGTCTGGGGCGGAGGCGCCCGGCGCCACGTCAACAATTCCCCAAGAGCTGCCGCTTGCGATTTCGCACCACACATGGGGTCGGTGATCGGGAGCACCAGCACCGGCATTTCTCTGACAGCTTGGTCTCTGGGATCCAGACCTGGCCTTTTGGGGCACTTGCACTTAGCAGAGTGTCCAGCTTCCCGAGAGCCGTCGCCAGAATTTTGGACCCTAGAGGTGGTCTCTGTCGGTCCCGAGACATTGCCTCTGGATTTGGTGCCCAGGGTGAATTGGAGGTCCTGAGCGCAGGTCTGGGGCGAAGGCGCCCGGCGCCACGTCAAGGATTCCCCAAGAGCTGCCGCTTGCGATTTCGCACCACATATGGGGTCGGTGATCGGGAGCACCAGCACCGGCATTTCTCTGACAGCTTGGTCTCTGGGATCCAGACCTGGCCTTTTGGGGCACTTGCACTTAGCAGAGTGTCCAGCTTCCCGAGAGCCGTCGCCAGAATTTTGGACCCTAGAGGTGGTCTCTGTCAGTCCCGAGACATTGCCTCTGGATTTGGTGCCCAGGGTGAATTGGAGGTCCTGAGCGCAGACCCGGGGCGAAGGCGCCCGGCGCCACGTCAAAAATTCCCCAAGAGCGGCCGCTTGCGATTTCGCACCACACATGGGGTCGGTGATCGGGACCACCAGCACCGGCATTTCTCTGACAGCTTGGCCTCTGGGATCCAGACCTGGCCTTTTGGGGCACTTGCACCTAGCAGAGTGTCCAGCTTCCCGAGAGCCGTCGCCAGAATTTTGGACCCTAGAGGTGGTCTCTGTCAGTCCCGAGACATTGCCTCTGGATTTGGTGCCCAGGGTGAACCTGTCTGCCCTGAGCGCAGGTCTGGGGCGAAGGCGCCCGGCGCCACGTCAAGAATTCCCCAAGAGCTGCCGCTTGCGATTTCGCACCACACATGGGGTCGGTGATCGGGACCACCAGCACCGGCATTTCTCTGACAGCTTGGCCTCTGGGATCCAGACCTGGCCTTTTGGGGCACTTGCACTTAGCAGAGTGTCCAGCTTCCCGAGAGCCGTCGCCAGAATTTTGGACCCTAGAGGTGGTCTCTGTCGGTCCCGAGACATTGCCTCTGGATTTGGTGCCCAGGGTGAACCTGTCTGCCCTGAGCGCAGGTCTGGGGCGAAGGCGCCCGGCGCCACGTCAAGAATTCCCCAAGAGCTGCCGCTTGCGATTTCGCACCACACATGGGGTCGGTGATCGGGAGCACCAGCACCGGCATTTCTCTGACAGCTTGGCCTCTGGGATCCAGACCTGGCCTTTTGGGGCACTTGCACCTAGCAGAGTGCCCAGCTTCCCGAGAGCCGTCGTCAGAATTTTGGACCCTAGAGGTGGTCTCTGTCGGTCCCGAGACATTGCCTCTGGATTTGGTGCCCAGGGTCAACCTGTCTGCCCTGAGCGCAGGTCTGGGGCGGAGGCGCCCGGCGCCACGTCAAGAATTCCCCAAGAGCTGCCGCTTGCGATTTCGCACCACACATGGGGTCGGTGATCGGGAGCACCAGCACCGGCATTTCTCTGACAGCTTGGTCTCTGGGATCCAGACCTGGCCTTTTGGGGCACTTGCACTTAGCAGAGTGTCCAGCTTCCCGAGAGCCGTCGCCAGAATTTTGGACCCTAGAGGTGGTCTCTGTCGGTCCCGAGACATTGCCTCTGGATTTGGTGCCCAGGGTGAACTTGTCTGCCCTGAACGCAGTTCTGGGGCGAAGGCGCCCGGCGCCACGTCAAAAATTCCCCAAGAGCTGCCGCTTGCGATTTTGCACCACACATGGGGTCGGTGATCGGGACCACCAGCACCGGCATTTCTCTGACAGCTTGGCCTCTGAGGTCCAGACCTGGCCTTTTGGGGCACTTGCACCTAGCAGAGTGTCCAGCTTCCCGAGAGCCGTCGCCAAAATTTTGGACCCTAGAGGTGGTCTCTGTCGGTCCCGAGACATTGCCTCTGGATTTGGTGCCCAGGGTGAATTGGAGGTCCTGAGCGCAGGTCTGGGGCGAAGGCGCCCGGCGCCACGTCAAGAATTCCCCAAGAGCTGCCGCTTGCGATTTCGCACCACACATGGGGTCGGTGATCGGGAGCACCAGCACCGGCATTTCTCTGACAGCTTGGCCTCTGGGATCCAGACCTGGCCTTTTGGGGCACTTGCACCTAGCAGAGTGCCCAGCTTCCCGAGAGCCGTCGTCAGAATTTTGGACCCTAGAGGTGGTCTCTGTCGGTCCCGAGACATTGCCTCTGGATTTGGTGCCCAGGGTGAACCTCTCTGCCCTGAGCGCAGGTCTGGGGCGGAGGCGCCCGGCGCCACGTCAAGAATTCCCCAAGAGCTGCCGCTTGCGATTTCGCACCACACATGGGGTCGGTGATCGGGACCACCAGCACCGGCATTTCTCTGACACCTTCCCTCTGGGATCCAGACCTGGCCTTTTGGGGCACTTGCACCTAGCAGAGTGCCCAGCTTCCCGAGAGCCGTCGTCAGAATTTTGGACCCTAGAGGTGGTCTCTGTCGGTCCCGAGACATTGCCTCTGGATTTGGTGCCCAGGGTGAACCTGTCTGCCCTGAGCGCAGGTCTGGGGCGGAGGCGCCCGGCGCCACGTCAAGAATTCCCCAAGAGCTGCCGCTTGCGATTTCGCACCACACATGGGGTCGGTGATCGGGACCACCAGCACCGGCATTTCTCTGACACCTTCCCTCTGGGATCCAGACCTGGCCTTTTGGGGCACTTGCACTTAGCAGAGTGTCCAGCTTCCCGAGAGCCGTCGCCAGAATTTTGGACCCTAGAGGTGGTCTCTGTCGGTCCCGAGACATTGCCTCTGGATTTGGTGCCCAGGGTGAATTGGAGGTCCTGAGCGCAGGTCTGGGGCGAAGGCGCCCGGCGCCACGTCAAGAATTCCCCAAGAGCTGCCGCTTGCGATTTCGCACCACACATGGGGTCGGTGATCGGGAGCACCAGCACCGGCATTTCTCTGACAGCTTGGTCTCTGGGATCCAGACCTGGCCTTTTGGGGCACTTGCACTTAGCAGAGTGTCCAGCTTCCCGAGAGCCGTCGCCAGAATTTTGGACCCTAGAGGTGGTCTCTGTCGGTCCCGAGACATTGCCTCTGGATTTGGTGCCCAGGGTGAATTGGAGGTCCTGAGCACAGACCCGGGGCGAAGGCGCCCGGCGCCACGTCAAAAATTCCCCAAGAGCTGCCGCTTGCGATTTCGCACCACACATGGGGTCGGTGATCGGGACCACCAGCACCGGCATTTCTCTGACAGCTTGGCCTCTGAGGTCCAGACCTGGCCTTTTGGGGCACTTGCACCTAGCAGAGTGTCCAGCTTCCCGAGAGCCGTCGCCAGAATTTTGGACCCTAGAGGTGGTCTCTGTCGGTCCCGAGACATTGCCTCTGGATTTGGTGCCCAGGGTGAACCTGTCTGCCCTGAGCGCAGGTCTGGGGCGAAGGCGCCCGGCGCCACGTCAAGAATTCCCCAAGAGCGGCCGCTTGCGATTTGGCACCACACATGGGGTCGGTGATCGGGACCACCAGCACCGGCATTTCTCTGACAGCTTGGCCTCTGGGATCCAGACCTGGCCTTTTGGGGCACTTGCACTTAGCAGAGTGTCCAGCTTCCCGAGAGCCGTCGCCAGAATTTTGGACCCTAGAGGTGGTCTCTGTCGGTCCCGAGACATTGCCTCTGGATTTGGTGCCCAGGGTGAATTGGAGGTCCTGAGCACAGACCCGGGGCGAAGGTGCCCGGCGCCACGTCAAAAATTCCCCAAGAGCTGCCGCTTGCGATTTCGCACCACACATGGGGTCGGTGATCGGGAGCACCAGCACCGGCATTTCTCTGACAGCTTGGCCTCTGGGATCCAGACCTGGCCTTTTGGGGCACTTGCACCTAGCAGAGTGCCCAGCTTCCCGAGAGCCGTCGTCAGAATTTTGGACCCTAGAGGTGGTCTCTGTCGGTCCCGAGACATTGCCTCTGGATTTGGTGCCCAGGGTGAACCTCTCTGCCCTGAGCGCAGGTCTGGGGCGGAGGCGCCCGGCGCCACGTCAAGAATTCCCCAAGAGCTGCCGCTTGCGATTTCGCACCACACATGGGGTCGGTGATCGGGACCACCAGCACCGGCATTTCTCTGACACCTTCCCTCTGGGATCCAGACCTGGCCTTTTGGGGCACTTGCACTTAGCAGAGTGTCCAGCTTCCCGAGAGCCGTCGCCAGAATTTTGGACCCTAGAGGTGGTCTCTGTCGGTCCCGAGACATTGCCTCTGGATTTGGTGCCCAGGGTGAATTGGAGGTCCTGAGCGCAGGTCTGGGGCGAAGGCGCCCGGCGCCACGTCAAGGATTCCCCAAGAGCTGCCGCTTGCGATTTCGCACCACATATGGGGTCGGTGATCGGGAGCACCAGCACCGGCATTTCTCTGACAGCTTGGTCTCTGGGATCCAGACCTGGCCTTTTGGGGCACTTGCACTTAGCAGAGTGTCCAGCTTCCCGAGAGCCGTCGCCAGAATTTTGGACCCTAGAGGTGGTCTCTGTCAGTCCCGAGACATTGCCTCTGGATTTGGTGCCCAGGGTGAATTGGAGGTCCTGAGCGCAGACCCGGGGCGAAGGCGCCCGGCGCCACGTCAAAAATTCCCCAAGAGCGGCCGCTTGCAATTTCGCACCACACATGGGGTCGGTGATCGGGACCACCAGCACCGGCATTTCTCTGACAGCTTGGCCTCTGGGATCCAGACCTGGCCTTTTGGGGCACTTGCACCTAGCAGAGTGTCCAGCTTCCCGAGAGCCGTCGCCAGAATTTTGGACCCTAGAGGTGGTCTCTGTCAGTCCCGAGACATTGCCTCTGGATTTGGTGCCCAGGGTGAACCTGTCTGCCCTGAGCGCAGGTCTGGGGCGAAGGCGCCCGGCGCCACGTCAAGAATTCCCCAAGAGCTGCCGCTTGCGATTTCGCACCACACATGGGGTCGGTGATCGGGACCACCAGCACCGGCATTTCTCTGACAGCTTGGCCTCTGGGATCCAGACCTGGCCTTTTGGGGCACTTGCACTTAGCAGAGTGTCCAGCTTCCCGAGAGCCGTCGCCAGAATTTTGGACCCTAGAGGTGGTCTCTGTCGGTCCCGAGACATTGCCTCTGGATTTGGTGCCCACGGTGAACCTGTCTGCCCTGAGCGCAGGTCTGGGGCGAAGGTGCCCGGCGCCACGTCAAGAATTCCCCAAGAGCTGCCGCTTGGGATTTCGCACCACACATGGGGTCGGTGATCGGGACCACCAGCACCGGCATTTCTCTGACAGCTTGGCCTCTGAGGTCCAGACCTGGCCTTTTGGGACACTTGCACCTAGCAGAGTGTCCAGCTTCCTGAGAGCCATCGCCAGAATTTTGGACCCTAGAGGTGGTCTCTGTCGGTCCCGAGACATTGCCTCTGGATTTGGTGCCCAGGGTGAATTGGAGGTCCTGAGCGCAGGTCTGGGGCGAAGGCGCCCGGCGCCACGTCAAGAATTCCCCAAGAGCTGCCGCTTGCGATTTCGCACCACACATGGGGTCGGTGATCGGGAGCACCAGCACCGGCATTTCTCTGACAGCTTGGTCTCTGGGATCCAGACCTGGCCTTTTGGGGCACTTGCACCTAGCAGAGTGCCCAGCTTCCCGAGAGCCGTCGTCAGAATTTTGGACCCTAGAGGTGGTCTCTGTCGGTCCCGAGACATTGCCTCTGGATTTGGTGCCCAGGGTGAACCTGTCTGCCCTGAGCGCAGGTCTGGGGCGGAGGCGCCCGGCGCCACGTCAAGAATTCCCCAAGAGCTGCCGCTTGCGATTTCGCACCACACATGGGGTCGGTGATCGGGACCACCAGCACCGGCATTTCTCTGACACCTTCCCTCTGGGATCCAGACCTGGCCTTTTGGGGCACTTGCACCTAGCAGAGTGCCCAGCTTCCCGAGAGCCGTCGTCAGAATTTTGGACCCTAGAGGTGGTCTCTGTCGGTCCCGAGACATTGCCTCTGGATTTGGTGCCCAGGGTGAACCTGTCTGCCCTGAGCGCAGGTCTGGGGCGGAGGCGCCCGGCGCCACGTCAAGAATTCCCCAAGAGCTGCCGCTTGCGATTTCGCACCACACATGGGGTCGGTGATCGGGACCACCAGCACCGGCATTTCTCTGACACCTTCCCTCTGGGATCCAGACCTGGCCTTTTGGGGCACTTGCACCTAGCAGAGTGCCCAGCTTCCCGAGAGCCGTCGTCAGAATTTTGGACCCTAGAGGTGGTCTCTGTCGGTCCCGAGTCATTGCCTCTGGATTTGGTGCCCAGGGTGAACCTGTCTGCCCTGAGCGCAGGTCTGGGGCGGAGGCGCCCGGCGCCACGTCAAAAATTCCCCAAGAGCGGCCGCTTGCGATTTCGCACCACACATGGGGTCGGTGATCGGGACCACCAGCACCGGCATTTCTCTGACACCTTCCCTCTGGGATCCAGACCTGGCCTTTTGGGGCACTTGCACTTAGCAGAGTGTCCAGCTTCCCGAGAGCCGTCGCCAGAATTTTGGACCCTAGAGGTGGTCTCTGTCGGTCCCGAGACATTGCCTCTGGATTTGGTGCCCAGGGTGAATTGGAGGTCCTGAGCGCAGGTCTGGGGCGAAGGCGCCCGGCGCCACGTCAAGAATTCCCCAAGAGCTGCCGCTTGCGATTTCGCACCACACATGGGGTCGGTGATCGGGAGCACCAGCACCGGCATTTCTCTGACAGCTTGGTCTCTGGGATCCAGACCTGGCCTTTTGGGGCACTTGCACTTAGCAGAGTGTCCAGCTTCCCGAGAGCCGTCGCCAGAATTTTGGACCCTAGAGGTGGTCTCTGTCGGTCCCGAGACATTGCCTCTGGATTTGGTGCCCAGGGTGAATTGGAGGTCCTGAGCACAGACCCGGGGCGAAGGCGCCCGGCGCCACGTCAAAAATTCCCCAAGAGCTGCCGCTTGCGATTTCGCACCACACATGGGGTCGGTGATCGGGACCACCAGCACCGGCATTTCTCTGACAGCTTGGCCTCTGAGGTCCAGACCTGGCCTTTTGGGGCACTTGCACCTAGCAGAGTGTCCAGCTTCCCGAGAGCCGTCGCCAGAATTTTGGACCCTAGAGGTGGTCTCTGTCGGTCCCGAGACATTGCCTCTGGATTTGGTGCCCAGGGTGAACCTGTCTGCCCTGAGCGCAGGTCTGGGGCGAAGGCGCCCGGCGCCACGTCAAGAATTCCCCAAGAGCGGCGGCTTGCGATTTCGCACCACACATGGGGTCGGTGATCGGGAGCACCAGCACCAGCATTTCTCTGACAGCTTGGCCTCTGAGGTCCAGACCTGGCCTTTTGGGGCACTTGCACCTAGCAGAGTGTCCAGCTTCCCGAGAGCCATCGCCAAAATTTTGGACCCTAGAGGTGGTCTCTGTCGGTCCCGAGACATTGCCTCTGGATTTGGTGCCCAGGGTGAACTTGTCTGCCCTGAACGCAGTTCTGGGGCGAAGGCGCCCGGCGCCACGTCAAAAATTCCCCAAGAGCTGCCGCTTGCGATTTTGCACCACACATGGGGTCGGTGATCGGGACCACCAGCACCGGCATTTCTCTGACAGCTTGGCCTCTGAGGTCCAGACCTGGCCTTTTGGGGCACTTGCACCTAGCAGAGTGTCCAGCTTCCCGAGAGCCGTCGCCAGAATTTTGGACCCTAGAGGTGGTCTCTGTCGGTCCCGAGACATTGCCTCTGGATTTGGTGCCCAGGGTGAATTGGAGGTCCTGAGCGCAGGTCTGGGGCGAAGGCGCCCGGCGCCACGTCAAGAATTCCCCAAGAGCTGCCGCTTGCGATTTCGCACCACACATGGGGTCGGTGATCGGGAGCACCAGCACCGGCATTTCTCTGACAGCTTGGCCTCTGGGATCCAGACCTGGCCTTTTGGGGCACTTGCACCTAGCAGAGTGCCCAGCTTCCCGAGAGCCGTCGTCAGAATTTTGGACCCTAGAGGTGGTCTCTGTCGGTCCCGAGACATTGCCTCTGGATTTGGTGCCCAGGGTGAATTGGAGGTCCTGAGCGCAGGTCTGGGGCGGAGGCGCCCGGCGCCACGTCAAGAATTCCCCAAGAGCTGCCGCTTGCGATTTCGCACCACACATGGGGTCGGTGATCGGGACCACCAGCACCGGCATTTCTCTGACACCTTCCCTCTGGGATCCAGACCTGGCCTTTTGGGGCACTTGCACCTAGCAGAGTGCCCAGCTTCCCGAGAGCCGTCGTCAGAATTTTGGACCCTAGAGGTGGTCTCTGTCGGTCCCGAGACATTGCCTCTGGATTTGGTGCCCAGGGTGAACCTGTCTGCCCTGAGCGCAGGTCTGGGGCGGAGGCGCCCGGCGCCACGTCAAGAATTCCCCAAGAGCTGCCGCTTGCGATTTCGCACCACACATGGGGTCGGTGATCGGGACCACCAGCACCGGCATTTCTCTGACACCTTCCCTCTGGGATCCAGACCTGGCCTTTTGGGGCACTTGCACCTAGCAGAGTGCCCAGCTTCCCGAGAGCCGTCGTCAGAATTTTGGACCCTAGAGGTGGTCTCTGTCGGTCCCGAGACATTGCCTCTGGATTTGGTGCCCAGGGTGAACCTGTCTGCCCTGAGCGCAGGTCTGGGGCGGAGGCGCCCGGCGCCACGTCAAGAATTCCCCAAGAGCTGCCGCTTGCGATTTCGCACCACACATGGGGTCGGTGATCGGGACCACCAGCACCGGCATTTCTCTGACACCTTCCCTCTGGGATCCAGACCTGGCCTTTTGGGGCACTTGCACCTAGCAGAGTGCCCAGCTTCCCGAGAGCCGTCGTCAGAATTTTGGACCCTAGAGGTGGTCTCTGTCGGTCCCGAGTCATTGCCTCTGGATTTGGTGCCCAGGGTGAACCTGTCTGCCCTGAGCGCAGGTCTGGGGCGGAGGCGCCCGGCGCCACGTCAAGAATTCCCCAAGAGCGGCCGCTTGCGATTTCGCACCACACATGGGGTCGGTGATCGGGACCACCAGCACCGGCATTTCTCTGACACCTTCCCTCTGGGATCCAGACCTGGCCTTTTGGGGCACTTGCACTTAGCAGAGTGTCCAGCTTCCCGAGAGCCGTCGCCAGAATTTTGGACCCTAGAGGTGGTCTCTGTCGGTCCCGAGACATTGCCTCTGGATTTGGTGCCCAGGGTGAATTGGAGGTCCTGAGCGCAGGTCTGGGGCGAAGGCGCCCGGCGCCACGTCAACAATTCCCCAAGAGCTGCCGCTTGCGATTTCGCACCACACATGGGGTCGGTGATCGGGAGCACCAGCACCGGCATTTCTCTGACAGCTTGGTCTCTGGGATCCAGACCTGGCCTTTTGGGGCACTTGCACTTAGCAGAGTGTCCAGCTTCCCGAGAGCCGTCGCCAGAATTTTGGACCCTAGAGGTGGTCTCTGTCGGTCCCGAGACATTGCCTCTGGATTTGGTGCCCAGGGTGAATTGGAGGTCCTGAGCACAGACCCGGGGCGAAGGCGCCCGGCGCCACGTCAAAAATTCCCCAAGAGCTGCCGCTTGCGATTTCGCACCACACATGGGGTCGGTGATCGGGACCACCAGCACCGGCATTTCTCTGACAGCTTGGCCTCTGAGGTCCAGACCTGGCCTTTTGGGGCACTTGCACCTAGCAGAGTGTCCAGCTTCCCGAGAGCCGTCGCCAGAATTTTGGACCCTAGAGGTGGTCTCTGTCGGTCCCGAGACATTGCCTCTGGATTTGGTGCCCAGGGTGAACCTGTCTGCCCTGAGCGCAGGTCTGGGGCGAAGGCGCCCGGCGCCACGTCAAGAATTCCCCAAGAGCTGCCGCTTGCGATTTCGCACCACACATGGGGTCGGTGATCGGGAGCACCAGCACCGGCATTTCTCTGACAGCTTGGCCTCTGGGATCCAGACCTGGCCTTTTGGGGCACTTGCACCTAGCAGAGTGCCCAGCTTCCCGAGAGCCGTCGTCAGAATTTTGGACCCTAGAGGTGGTCTCTGTCGGTCCCGAGACATTGCCTCTGGATTTGGTGCCCAGGGTGAATTGGAGGTCCTGAGCGCAGGTCTGGGGCGGAGGCGCCCGGCGCCACGTCAAGAATTCCCCAAGAGCTGCCGCTTGCGATTTCGCACCACACATGGGGTCGGTGATCGGGACCACCAGCACCGGCATTTCTCTGACACCTTCCCTCTGGGATCCAGACCTGGCCTTTTGGGGCACTTGCACCTAGCAGAGTGCCCAGCTTCCCGAGAGCCGTCGTCAGAATTTTGGACCCTAGAGGTGGTCTCTGTCGGTCCCGAGACATTGCCTCTGGATTTGGTGCCCAGGGTGAACCTGTCTGCCCTGAGCGCAGGTCTGGGGCGGAGGCGCCCGGCGCCACGTCAAGAATTCCCCAAGAGCTGCCGCTTGCGATTTCGCACCACACATGGGGTCGGTGATCGGGACCACCAGCACCGGCATTTCTCTGACACCTTCCCTCTGGGATCCAGACCTGGCCTTTTGGGGCACTTGCACCTAGCAGAGTGCCCAGCTTCCCGAGAGCCGTCGTCAGAATTTTGGACCCTAGAGGTGGTCTCTGTCGGTCCCGAGACATTGCCTCTGGATTTGGTGCCCAGGGTGAACCTGTCTGCCCTGAGCGCAGGTCTGGGGCGGAGGCGCCCGGCGCCACGTCAAGAATTCCCCAAGAGCTGCCGCTTGCAATTTCGCACCACACATGGGGTCGGTGATCGGGACCACCAGCACCGGCATTTCTCTGACACCTTCCCTCTGGGATCCAGACCTGGCCTTTTGGGGCACTTGCACTTAGCAGAGTGTCCAGCTTCCCGAGAGCCGTCGCCAGAATTTTGGACCCTAGAGGTGGTCTCTGTCGGTCCCGAGACATTGCCTCTGGATTTGGTGCCCAGGGTGAATTGGAGGTCCTGAGCGCAGGTCTGGGGCGAAGGCGCCCGGCGCCACGTCAAGAATTCCCCAAGAGCTGCCGCTTGCGATTTCGCACCACACATGGGGTCGGTGATCGGGAGCACCAGCACCGGCATTTCTCTGACAGCTTGGTCTCTGGGATCCAGACCTGGCCTTTTGGGGCACTTGCACTTAGCAGAGTGTCCAGCTTCCCGAGAGCCGTCGCCAGAATTTTGGACCCTAGAGGTGGTCTCTGTCGGTCCCGAGACATTGCCTCTGGATTTGGTGCCCAGGGTGAATTGGAGGTCCTGAGCACAGACCCGGGGCGAAGGTGCCCGGCGCCACGTCAAAAATTCCCCAAGAGCTGCCGCTTGCGATTTCGCACCACACATGGGGTCGGTGATCGGGAGCACCAGCACCGGCATTTCTCTGACAGCTTGGCCTCTGGGATCCAGACCTGGCCTTTTGGGGCACTTGCACCTAGCAGAGTGCCCAGCTTCCCGAGAGCCGTCGTCAGAATTTTGGACCCTAGAGGTGGTCTCTGTCGGTCCCGAGACATTGCCTCTGGATTTGGTGCCCAGGGTGAACCTCTCTGCCCTGAGCGCAGGTCTGGGGCGGAGGCGCCCGGCGCCACGTCAAGAATTCCCCAAGAGCTGCCGCTTGCGATTTCGCACCACACATGGGGTCGGTGATCGGGACCACCAGCACCGGCATTTCTCTGACACCTTCCCTCTGGGATCCAGACCTGGCCTTTTGGGGCACTTGCACTTAGCAGAGTGTCCAGCTTCCCGAGAGCCGTCGCCAGAATTTTGGACCCTAGAGGTGGTCTCTGTCGGTCCCGAGACATTGCCTCTGGATTTGGTGCCCAGGGTGAATTGGAGGTCCTGAGCGCAGGTCTGGGGCGAAGGCGCCCGGCGCCACGTCAAGGATTCCCCAAGAGCTGCCGCTTGCGATTTCGCACCACATATGGGGTCGGTGATCGGGAGCACCAGCACCGGCATTTCTCTGACAGCTTGGTCTCTGGGATCCAGACCTGGCCTTTTGGGGCACTTGCACTTAGCAGAGTGTCCAGCTTCCCGAGAGCCGTCGCCAGAATTTTGGACCCTAGAGGTGGTCTCTGTCAGTCCCGAGACATTGCCTCTGGATTTGGTGCCCAGGGTGAATTGGAGGTCCTGAGCGCAGACCCGGGGCGAAGGCGCCCGGCGCCACGTCAAAAATTCCCCAAGAGCGGCCGCTTGCGATTTCGCACCACACATGGGGTCGGTGATCGGGACCACCAGCACCGGCATTTCTCTGACAGCTTGGCCTCTGGGATCCAGACCTGGCCTTTTGGGGCACTTGCACCTAGCAGAGTGTCCAGCTTCCCGAGAGCCGTCGCCAGAATTTTGGACCCTAGAGGTGGTCTCTGTCAGTCCCGAGACATTGCCTCTGGATTTGGTGCCCAGGGTGAACCTGTCTGCCCTGAGCGCAGGTCTGGGGCGAAGGCGCCCGGCGCCACGTCAAGAATTCCCCAAGAGCTGCCGCTTGCGATTTTGCACCACACATGGGGTCGGTGATCGGGACCACCAGCACCGGCATTTCTCTGACAGCTTGGCCTCTGGGATCCAGACCTGGCCTTTTGGGGCACTTGCACTTAGCAGAGTGTCCAGCTTCCCGAGAGCCGTCGCCAGAATTTTGGACCCTAGAGGTGGTCTCTGTCGGTCCCGAGACATTGCCTCTGGATTTGGTGCCCACGGTGAACCTGTCTGCCCTGAGCGCAGGTCTGGGGCGAAGGTGCCCGGCGCCACGTCAAGAATTCCCCAAGAGCTGCCGCTTGGGATTTCGCACCACACATGGGGTCGGTGATCGGGACCACCAGCACCGGCATTTCTCTGACAGCTTGGCCTCTGAGGTCCAGACCTGGCCTTTTGGGACACTTGCACCTAGCAGAGTGTCCAGCTTCCTGAGAGCCATCGCCAGAATTTTGGACCCTAGAGGTGGTCTCTGTCGGTCCCGAGACATTGCCTCTGGATTTGGTGCCCAGGGTGAATTGGAGGTCCTGAGCGCAGGTCTGGGGCGAAGGCGCCCGGCGCCACGTCAAGAATTCCCCAAGAGCTGCCGCTTGCGATTTCGCACCACACATGGGGTCGGTGATCGGGAGCACCAGCACCGGCATTTCTCTGACAGCTTGGTCTCTGGGATCCAGACCTGGCCTTTTGGGGCACTTGCACCTAGCAGAGTGCCCAGCTTCCCGAGAGCCGTCGTCAGAATTTTGGACCCTAGAGGTGGTCTCTGTCGGTCCCGAGACATTGCCTCTGGATTTGGTGCCCAGGGTGAACCTGTCTGCCCTGAGCGCAGGTCTGGGGCGGAGGCGCCCGGCGCCACGTCAAGAATTCCCCAAGAGCTGCCGCTTGCGATTTCGCACCACACATGGGGTCGGTGATCGGGACCACCAGCACCGGCATTTCTCTGACACCTTCCCTCTGGGATCCAGACCTGGCCTTTTGGGGCACTTGCACCTAGCAGAGTGCCCAGCTTCCCGAGAGCCGTCGTCAGAATTTTGGACCCTAGAGGTGGTCTCTGTCGGTCCCGAGACATTGCCTCTGGATTTGGTGCCCAGGGTGAACCTGTCTGCCCTGAGCGCAGGTCTGGGGCGGAGGCGCCCGGCGCCACGTCAAGAATTCCCCAAGAGCTGCCGCTTGCGATTTCGCACCACACATGGGGTCGGTGATCGGGACCACCAGCACCGGCATTTCTCTGACACCTTCCCTCTGGGATCCAGACCTGGCCTTTTGGGGCACTTGCACTTAGCAGAGTGTCCAGCTTCCCGAGAGCCGTCGCCAGAATTTTGGACCCTAGAGGTGGTCTCTGTCGGTCCCGAGACATTGCCTCTGGATTTGGTGCCCAGGGTGAATTGGAGGTCCTGAGCGCAGGTCTGGGGCGAAGGCGCCCGGCGCCACGTCAAGAATTCCCCAAGAGCTGCCGCTTGCGATTTCGCACCACACATGGGGTCGGTGATCGGGAGCACCAGCACCGGCATTTCTCTGACAGCTTGGTCTCTGGGATCCAGACCTGGCCTTTTGGGGCACTTGCACTTAGCAGAGTGTCCAGCTTCCCGAGAGCCGTCGCCAGAATTTTGGACCCTAGAGGTGGTCTCTGTCGGTCCCGAGACATTGCCTCTGGATTTGGTGCCCAGGGTGAATTGGAGGTCCTGAGCACAGACCCGGGGCGAAGGCGCCCGGCGCCACGTCAAAAATTCCCCAAGAGCTGCCGCTTGCGATTTCGCACCACACATGGGGTCGGTGATCGGGACCACCAGCACCGGCATTTCTCTGACAGCTTGGCCTCTGAGGTCCAGACCTGGCCTTTTGGGGCACTTGCACCTAGCAGAGTGTCCAGCTTCCCGAGAGCCGTCGCCAGAATTTTGGACCCTAGAGGTGGTCTCTGTCGGTCCCGAGACATTGCCTCTGGATTTGGTGCCCAGGGTGAACCTGTCTGCCCTGAGCGCAGGTCTGGGGCGAAGGCGCCCGGCGCCACGTCAAGAATTCCCCAAGAGCGGCCGCTTGCGATTTGGCACCACACATGGGGTCGGTGATCGGGACCACCAGCACCGGCATTTCTCTGACACCTTCCCTCTGGGATCCAGACCTGGCCTTTTGGGGCACTTGCACCTAGCAGAGTGCCCAGCTTCCCGAGAGCCGTCGTCAGAATTTTGGACCCTAGAGGTGGTCTCTGTCGGTCCCGAGACATTGCCTCTGGATTTGGTGCCCAGGGTGAATTGGAGGTCCTGAGCGCAGGTCTGGGGCGAAGGCGCCCGGCGACACGTCAAGAATTCCCCAAGAGCTGCCGCTTGCGATTTCGCACCACACATGGGGTCGGTGATCGGGAGCACCAGCACCGGCATTTCTCTGACAGCTTGGTCTCTGGGATCCAGACCTGGCCTTTTGGGGCACTTGCACTTAGCAGAGTGTCCAGCTTCCCGAGAGCCGTCGCCAGAATTTTGGACCCTAGAGGTGGTCTCTGTCGGTCCCGAGACATTGCCTCTGGATTTGGTGCCCAGGGTGAATTGGAGGTCCTGAGCACAGACCCGGGGCGAAGGTGCCCGGCGCCACGTCAAAAATTCCCCAAGAGCTGCCGCTTGCGATTTCGCACCACACATGGGGTCGGTGATCGGGAGCACCAGCACCGGCATTTCTCTGACAGCTTGGCCTCTGGGATCCAGACCTGGCCTTTTGGGGCACTTGCACCTAGCAGAGTGCCCAGCTTCCCGAGAGCCGTCGTCAGAATTTTGGACCCTAGAGGTGGTCTCTGTCGGTCCCGAGACATTGCCTCTGGATTTGGTGCCCAGGGTGAACCTCTCTGCCCTGAGCGCAGGTCTGGGGCGGAGGCGCCCGGCGCCACGTCAAGAATTCCCCAAGAGCTGCCGCTTGCGATTTCGCACCACACATGGGGTCGGTGATCGGGACCACCAGCACCGGCATTTCTCTGACACCTTCCCTCTGGGATCCAGACCTGGCCTTTTGGGGCACTTGCACTTAGCAGAGTGTCCAGCTTCCCGAGAGCCGTCGCCAGAATTTTGGACCCTAGAGGTGGTCTCTGTCGGTCCCGAGACATTGCCTCTGGATTTGGTGCCCAGGGTGAATTGGAGGTCCTGAGCGCAGACCCGGGGCGAAGGCGCCCGGCGCCACGTCAAAAATTCCCCAAGAGCGGCCGCTTGCGATTTCGCACCACACATGGGGTCGGTGATCGGGACCACCAGCACCGGCATTTCTCTGACAGCTTGGCCTCTGGGATCCAGACCTGGCCTTTTGGGGCACTTGCACCTAGCAGAGTGTCCAGCTTCCCGAGAGCCGTCGCCAGAATTTTGGACCCTAGAGGTGGTCTCTGTCAGTCCCGAGACATTGCCTCTGGATTTGGTGCCCAGGGTGAACCTGTCTGCCCTGAGCGCAGGTCTGGGGCGAAGGCGCCCGGCGCCACGTCAAGAATTCCCCAAGAGCTGCCGCTTGCGATTTTGCACCACACATGGGGTCGGTGATCGGGACCACCAGCACCGGCATTTCTCTGACAGCTTGGCCTCTGGGATCCAGACCTGGCCTTTTGGGGCACTTGCACTTAGCAGAGTGTCCAGCTTCCCGAGAGCCGTCGCCAGAATTTTGGACCCTAGAGGTGGTCTCTGTCGGTCCCGAGACATTGCCTCTGGATTTGGTGCCCACGGTGAACCTGTCTGCCCTGAGCGCAGGTCTGGGGCGAAGGTGCCCGGCGCCACGTCAAGAATTCCCCAAGAGCTGCCGCTTGGGATTTCGCACCACACATGGGGTCGGTGATCGGGACCACCAGCACCGGCATTTCTCTGACAGCTTGGTCTCTGGGATCCAGACCTGGCCTTTTGGGGCACTTGCACCTAGCAGAGTGCCCAGCTTCCCGAGAGCCGTCGTCAGAATTTTGGACCCTAGAGGTGGTCTCTGTCGGTCCCGAGACATTGCCTCTGGATTTGGTGCCCAGGGTGAACCTGTCTGCCCTGAGCGCAGGTCTGGGGCGGAGGCGCCCGGCGCCACGTCAAGAATTCCCCAAGAGCTGCCGCTTGCGATTTCGCACCACACATGGGGTCGGTGATCGGGACCACCAGCACCGGCATTTCTCTGACACCTTCCCTCTGGGATCCAGACCTGGCCTTTTGGGGCACTTGCACCTAGCAGAGTGCCCAGCTTCCCGAGAGCCGTCGTCAGAATTTTGGACCCTAGAGGTGGTCTCTGTCGGTCCCGAGACATTGCCTCTGGATTTGGTGCCCAGGGTGAACCTGTCTGCCCTGAGCGCAGGTCTGGGGCGGAGGCGCCCGGCGCCACGTCAAGAATTCCCCAAGAGCTGCCGCTTGCGATTTCGCACCACACATGGGGTCGGTGATCGGGACCACCAGCACCGGCATTTCTCTGACACCTTCCCTCTGGGATCCAGACCTGGCCTTTTGGGGCACTTGCACTTAGCAGAGTGTCCAGCTTCCCGAGAGCCGTCGCCAGAATTTTGGACCCTAGAGGTGGTCTCTGTCGGTCCCGAGACATTGCCTCTGGATTTGGTGCCCAGGGTGAATTGGAGGTCCTGAGCGCAGGTCTGGGGCGAAGGCGCCCGGCGCCACGTCAAGAATTCCCCAAGAGCTGCCGCTTGCGATTTCGCACCACACATGGGGTCGGTGATCGGGAGCACCAGCACCGGCATTTCTCTGACAGCTTGGTCTCTGGGATCCAGACCTGGCCTTTTGGGGCACTTGCACTTAGCAGAGTGTCCAGCTTCCCGAGAGCCGTCGCCAGAATTTTGGACCCTAGAGGTGGTCTCTGTCGGTCCCGAGACATTGCCTCTGGATTTGGTGCCCAGGGTGAATTGGAGGTCCTGAGCACAGACCCGGGGCGAAGGCGCCCGGCGCCACGTCAAAAATTCCCCAAGAGCTGCCGCTTGCGATTTCGCACCACACATGGGGTCGGTGATCGGGACCACCAGCACCGGCATTTCTCTGACAGCTTGGCCTCTGAGGTCCAGACCTGGCCTTTTGGGGCACTTGCACCTAGCAGAGTGTCCAGCTTCCCGAGAGCCGTCGCCAGAATTTTGGACCCTAGAGGTGGTCTCTGTCGGTCCCGAGACATTGCCTCTGGATTTGGTGCCCAGGGTGAACCTGTCTGCCCTGAGCGCAGGTCTGGGGCGAAGGCGCCCGGCGCCACGTCAAGAATTCCCCAAGAGCGGCCGCTTGCGATTTGGCACCACACATGGGGTCGGTGATCGGGACCACCAGCACCGGCATTTCTCTGACAGCTTGGCCTCTGGGATCCAGACCTGGCCTTTTGGGGCACTTGCACTTAGCAGAGTGTCCAGCTTCCCGAGAGCCGTCGCCAGAATTTTGGACCCTAGAGGTGGTCTCTGTCGGTCCCGAGACATTGCCTCTGGATTTGGTGCCCAGGGTGAATTGGAGGTCCTGAGCACAGACCCGGGGCGAAGGCGCCCGGCGCCACGTCAAAAATTCCCCAAGAGCGGCGGCTTGCGATTTCGCACCACACATGGGGTCGGTGATCGGGAGCACCAGCACCAGCATTTCTCTGACAGCTTGGCCTCTGAGGTCCAGACCTGGCCTTTTGGGGCACTTGCACCTAGCAGAGTGTCCAGCTTCCCGAGAGCCATCGCCAAAATTTTGGACCCTAGAGGTGGTCTCTGTCGGTCCCGAGACATTGCCTCTGGATTTGGTGCCCAGGGTGAACTTGTCTGCCCTGAACGCAGTTCTGGGGCGAAGGCGCCCGGCGCCACGTCAAAAATTCCCCAAGAGCTGCCGCTTGCGATTTTGCACCACACATGGGGTCGGTGATCGGGACCACCAGCACCGGCATTTCTCTGACAGCTTGGCCTCTGAGGTCCAGACCTGGCCTTTTGGGGCACTTGCACCTAGCAGAGTGTCCAGCTTCCCGAGAGCCGTCGCCAGAATTTTGGACCCTAGAGGTGGTCTCTGTCGGTCCCGAGACATTGCCTCTGGATTTGGTGCCCAGGGTGAATTGGAGGTCCTGAGCGCAGGTCTGGGGCGAAGGCGCCCGGCGCCACGTCAAGAATTCCCCAAGAGCTGCCGCTTGCGATTTCGCACCACACATGGGGTCGGTGATCGGGAGCACCAGCACCGGCATTTCTCTGACAGCTTGGCCTCTGGGATCCAGACCTGGCCTTTTGGGGCACTTGCACCTAGCAGAGTGCCCAGCTTCCCGAGAGCCGTCGTCAGAATTTTGGACCCTAGAGGTGGTCTCTGTCGGTCCCGAGACATTGCCTCTGGATTTGGTGCCCAGGGTGAATTGGAGGTCCTGAGCGCAGGTCTGGGGCGGAGGCGCCCGGCGCCACGTCAAGAATTCCCCAAGAGCTGCCGCTTGCGATTTCGCACCACACATGGGGTCGGTGATCGGGACCACCAGCACCGGCATTTCTCTGACACCTTCCCTCTGGGATCCAGACCTGGCCTTTTGGGGCACTTGCACCTAGCAGAGTGCCCAGCTTCCCGAGAGCCGTCGTCAGAATTTTGGACCCTAGAGGTGGTCTCTGTCGGTCCCGAGACATTGCCTCTGGATTTGGTGCCCAGGGTGAACCTGTCTGCCCTGAGCGCAGGTCTGGGGCGGAGGCGCCCGGCGCCACGTCAAGAATTCCCCAAGAGCTGCCGCTTGCGATTTCGCACCACACATGGGGTCGGTGATCGGGACCACCAGCACCGGCATTTCTCTGACACCTTCCCTCTGGGATCCAGACCTGGCCTTTTGGGGCACTTGCACCTAGCAGAGTGCCCAGCTTCCCGAGAGCCGTCGTCAGAATTTTGGACCCTAGAGGTGGTCTCTGTCGGTCCCGAGACATTGCCTCTGGATTTGGTGCCCAGGGTGAACCTGTCTGCCCTGAGCGCAGGTCTGGGGCGGAGGCGCCCGGCGCCACGTCAAGAATTCCCCAAGAGCTGCCGCTTGCGATTTCGCACCACACATGGGGTCGGTGATCGGGACCACCAGCACCGGCATTTCTCTGACACCTTCCCTCTGGGATCCAGACCTGGCCTTTTGGGGCACTTGCACTTAGCAGAGTGTCCAGCTTCCCGAGAGCCGTCGCCAGAATTTTGGACCCTAGAGGTGGTCTCTGTCGGTCCCGAGACATTGCCTCTGGATTTGGTGCCCAGGGTGAATTGGAGGTCCTGAGCGCAGGTCTGGGGCGAAGGCGCCCGGCGCCACGTCAAGAATTCCCCAAGAGCTGCCGCTTGCGATTTCGCACCACACATGGGGTCGGTGATCGGGAGCACCAGCACCAGCATTTCTCTGACAGCTTGGCCTCTGGGATCCAGACCTGGCCTTTTGGGGCACTTGCACCTAGCAGAGTGTCCAGCTTCCCGAGAGCCGTCGCCAGAATTTTGGACCCTAGAGGTGGTCTCTGTCGGTCCCGAGACATTGCCTCTGGATTTGGTGCCCAGGGTGAATTGGAGGTCCTGAGCACAGACCCGGGGCGAAGGCGCCCGGCGCCACGTCAAAAATTCCCCAAGAGCTGCCGCTTGCGATTTCGCACCACACATGGGGTCGGTGATCGGGACCACCAGCACCGGCATTTCTCTGACAGCTTGGCCTCTGAGGTCCAGACCTGGCCTTTTGGGGCACTTGCACCTAGCAGAGTGTCCAGCTTCCCGAGAGCCGTCGCCAGAATTTTGGACCCTAGAGGTGGTCTCTGTCGGTCCCGAGACATTGCCTCTGGATTTGGTGCCCAGGGTGAACCTGTCTGCCCTGAGCGCAGGTCTGGGGCGAAGGCGCCCGGCGCCACGTCAAGAATTCCCCAAGAGCGGCCGCTTGCGATTTGGCACCACACATGGGGTCGGTGATCGGGACCACCAGCACCGGCATTTCTCTGACAGCTTGGCCTCTGGGATCCAGACCTGGCCTTTTGGGGCACTTGCACTTAGCAGAGTGTCCAGCTTCCCGAGAGCCGTCGCCAGAATTTTGGACCCTAGAGGTGGTCTCTGTCGGTCCCGAGACATTGCCTCTGGATTTGGTGCCCAGGGTGAATTGGAGGTCCTGAGCACAGACCCGGGGCGAAGGCGCCCGGCGCCACGTCAAAAATTCCCCAAGAGCGGCGGCTTGCGATTTCGCACCACACATGGGGTCGGTGATCGGGACCACCAGCACCAGCATTTCTCTGACAGCTTGGCCTCTGAGGTCCAGACCTGGCCTTTTGGGGCACTTGCACCTAGCAGAGTGTCCAGCTTCCCGAGAGCCGTCGCCAGAATTTTGGACCCTAGAGGTGGTCTCTGTCGGTCCCGAGACATTGCCTCTGGATTTGGTGCCCAGGGTGAACTTGTCTGCCCTGAACGCAGTTCTGGGGCGAAGGCGCCCGGCGCCACGTCAAAAATTCCCCAAGAGCGGCCGCTTGCGATTTTGCACCACACATGGGGTCGGTGATCGGGACCACCAGCACCGGCATTTCTCTGACAGCTTGGCCTCTGAGGTCCAGACCTGGCCTTTTGGGGCACTTGCACCTAGCAGAGTGTCCAGCTTCCCGAGAGCCGTCGCCAGAATTTTGGACCCTAGAGGTGGTCTCTGTCGGTCCCGAGACATTGCCTCTGGATTTGGTGCCCAGGGTGAATTGGAGGTCCTGAGCGCAGGTCTGGGGCGAAGGCGCCCGGCGACACGTCAAGAATTCCCCAAGAGCTGCCGCTTGCGATTTCGCACCACACATGGGGTCGGTGATCGGGAGCACCAGCACCGGCATTTCTCTGACAGCTTGGTCTCTGGGATCCAGACCTGGCCTTTTGGGGCACTTGCACTTAGCAGAGTGTCCAGCTTCCCGAGAGCCGTCGCCAGAATTTTGGACCCTAGAGGTGGTCTCTGTCGGTCCCGAGACATTGCCTCTGGATTTGGTGCCCAGGGTGAATTGGAGGTCCTGAGCACAGACCCGGGGCGAAGGTGCCCGGCGCCACGTCAAAAATTCCCCAAGAGCTGCCGCTTGCGATTTCGCACCACACATGGGGTCGGTGATCGGGAGCACCAGCACCGGCATTTCTCTGACAGCTTGGCCTCTGGGATCCAGACCTGGCCTTTTGGGGCACTTGCACCTAGCAGAGTGCCCAGCTTCCCGAGAGCCGTCGTCAGAATTTTGGACCCTAGAGGTGGTCTCTGTCGGTCCCGAGACATTGCCTCTGGATTTGGTGCCCAGGGTGAACCTCTCTGCCCTGAGCGCAGGTCTGGGGCGGAGGCGCCCGGCGCCACGTCAAGAATTCCCCAAGAGCTGCCGCTTGCGATTTCGCACCACACATGGGGTCGGTGATCGGGACCACCAGCACCGGCATTTCTCTGACACCTTCCCTCTGGGATCCAGACCTGGCCTTTTGGGGCACTTGCACTTAGCAGAGTGTCCAGCTTCCCGAGAGCCGTCGCCAGAATTTTGGACCCTAGAGGTGGTCTCTGTCGGTCCCGAGACATTGCCTCTGGATTTGGTGCCCAGGGTGAATTGGAGGTCCTGAGCGCAGACCCGGGGCGAAGGCGCCCGGCGCCACGTCAAAAATTCCCCAAGAGCGGCCGCTTGCGATTTCGCACCACACATGGGGTCGGTGATCGGGACCACCAGCACCGGCATTTCTCTGACAGCTTGGCCTCTGGGATCCAGACCTGGCCTTTTGGGGCACTTGCACCTAGCAGAGTGTCCAGCTTCCCGAGAGCCGTCGCCAGAATTTTGGACCCTAGAGGTGGTCTCTGTCAGTCCCGAGACATTGCCTCTGGATTTGGTGCCCAGGGTGAACCTGTCTGCCCTGAGCGCAGGTCTGGGGCGAAGGCGCCCGGCGCCACGTCAAGAATTCCCCAAGAGCTGCCGCTTGCGATTTTGCACCACACATGGGGTCGGTGATCGGGACCACCAGCACCGGCATTTCTCTGACAGCTTGGCCTCTGGGATCCAGACCTGGCCTTTTGGGGCACTTGCACTTAGCAGAGTGTCCAGCTTCCCGAGAGCCGTCGCCAGAATTTTGGACCCTAGAGGTGGTCTCTGTCGGTCCCGAGACATTGCCTCTGGATTTGGTGCCCACGGTGAACCTGTCTGCCCTGAGCGCAGGTCTGGGGCGAAGGTGCCCGGCGCCACGTCAAGAATTCCCCAAGAGCTGCCGCTTGGGATTTCGCACCACACATGGGGTCGGTGATCGGGACCACCAGCACCGGCATTTCTCTGACAGCTTGGTCTCTGGGATCCAGACCTGGCCTTTTGGGGCACTTGCACCTAGCAGAGTGCCCAGCTTCCCGAGAGCCGTCGTCAGAATTTTGGACCCTAGAGGTGGTCTCTGTCGGTCCCGAGACATTGCCTCTGGATTTGGTGCCCAGGGTGAACCTGTCTGCCCTGAGCGCAGGTCTGGGGCGGAGGCGCCCGGCGCCACGTCAAGAATTCCCCAAGAGCTGCCGCTTGCGATTTCGCACCACACATGGGGTCGGTGATCGGGACCACCAGCACCGGCATTTCTCTGACACCTTCCCTCTGGGATCCAGACCTGGCCTTTTGGGGCACTTGCACCTAGCAGAGTGCCCAGCTTCCCGAGAGCCGTCGTCAGAATTTTGGACCCTAGAGGTGGTCTCTGTCGGTCCCGAGACATTGCCTCTGGATTTGGTGCCCAGGGTGAACCTGTCTGCCCTGAGCGCAGGTCTGGGGCGGAGGCGCCCGGCGCCACGTCAAGAATTCCCCAAGAGCTGCCGCTTGCGATTTCGCACCACACATGGGGTCGGTGATCGGGACCACCAGCACCGGCATTTCTCTGACACCTTCCCTCTGGGATCCAGACCTGGCCTTTTGGGGCACTTGCACTTAGCAGAGTGTCCAGCTTCCCGAGAGCCGTCGCCAGAATTTTGGACCCTAGAGGTGGTCTCTGTCGGTCCCGAGACATTGCCTCTGGATTTGGTGCCCAGGGTGAATTGGAGGTCCTGAGCGCAGGTCTGGGGCGAAGGCGCCCGGCGCCACGTCAAGAATTCCCCAAGAGCTGCCGCTTGCGATTTCGCACCACACATGGGGTCGGTGATCGGGAGCACCAGCACCGGCATTTCTCTGACAGCTTGGTCTCTGGGATCCAGACCTGGCCTTTTGGGGCACTTGCACTTAGCAGAGTGTCCAGCTTCCCGAGAGCCGTCGCCAGAATTTTGGACCCTAGAGGTGGTCTCTGTCGGTCCCGAGACATTGCCTCTGGATTTGGTGCCCAGGGTGAATTGGAGGTCCTGAGCACAGACCCGGGGCGAAGGCGCCCGGCGCCACGTCAAAAATTCCCCAAGAGCTGCCGCTTGCGATTTCGCACCACACATGGGGTCGGTGATCGGGACCACCAGCACCGGCATTTCTCTGACAGCTTGGCCTCTGAGGTCCAGACCTGGCCTTTTGGGGCACTTGCACCTAGCAGAGTGTCCAGCTTCCCGAGAGCCGTCGCCAGAATTTTGGACCCTAGAGGTGGTCTCTGTCGGTCCCGAGACATTGCCTCTGGATTTGGTGCCCAGGGTGAACCTGTCTGCCCTGAGCGCAGGTCTGGGGCGAAGGCGCCCGGCGCCACGTCAAGAATTCCCCAAGAGCGGCCGCTTGCGATTTGGCACCACACATGGGGTCGGTGATCGGGACCACCAGCACCGGCATTTCTCTGACAGCTTGGCCTCTGGGATCCAGACCTGGCCTTTTGGGGCACTTGCACTTAGCAGAGTGTCCAGCTTCCCGAGAGCCGTCGCCAGAATTTTGGACCCTAGAGGTGGTCTCTGTCGGTCCCGAGACATTGCCTCTGGATTTGGTGCCCAGGGTGAATTGGAGGTCCTGAGCACAGACCCGGGGCGAAGGCGCCCGGCGCCACGTCAAAAATTCCCCAAGAGCGGCGGCTTGCGATTTCGCACCACACATGGGGTCGGTGATCGGGAGCACCAGCACCAGCATTTCTCTGACAGCTTGGCCTCTGAGGTCCAGACCTGGCCTTTTGGGGCACTTGCACCTAGCAGAGTGTCCAGCTTCCCGAGAGCCATCGCCAAAATTTTGGACCCTAGAGGTGGTCTCTGTCGGTCCCGAGACATTGCCTCTGGATTTGGTGCCCAGGGTGAACTTGTCTGCCCTGAACGCAGTTCTGGGGCGAAGGCGCCCGGCGCCACGTCAAAAATTCCCCAAGAGCTGCCGCTTGCGATTTTGCACCACACATGGGGTCGGTGATCGGGACCACCAGCACCGGCATTTCTCTGACAGCTTGGCCTCTGAGGTCCAGACCTGGCCTTTTGGGGCACTTGCACCTAGCAGAGTGTCCAGCTTCCCGAGAGCCGTCGCCAGAATTTTGGACCCTAGAGGTGGTCTCTGTCGGTCCCGAGACATTGCCTCTGGATTTGGTGCCCAGGGTGAATTGGAGGTCCTGAGCGCAGGTCTGGGGCGAAGGCGCCCGGCGCCACGTCAAGAATTCCCCAAGAGCTGCCGCTTGCGATTTCGCACCACACATGGGGTCGGTGATCGGGAGCACCAGCACCGGCATTTCTCTGACAGCTTGGCCTCTGGGATCCAGACCTGGCCTTTTGGGGCACTTGCACCTAGCAGAGTGCCCAGCTTCCCGAGAGCCGTCGTCAGAATTTTGGACCCTAGAGGTGGTCTCTGTCGGTCCCGAGACATTGCCTCTGGATTTGGTGCCCAGGGTGAATTGGAGGTCCTGAGCGCAGGTCTGGGGCGGAGGCGCCCGGCGCCACGTCAAGAATTCCCCAAGAGCTGCCGCTTGCGATTTCGCACCACACATGGGGTCGGTGATCGGGACCACCAGCACCGGCATTTCTCTGACACCTTCCCTCTGGGATCCAGACCTGGCCTTTTGGGGCACTTGCACCTAGCAGAGTGCCCAGCTTCCCGAGAGCCGTCGTCAGAATTTTGGACCCTAGAGGTGGTCTCTGTCGGTCCCGAGACATTGCCTCTGGATTTGGTGCCCAGGGTGAACCTGTCTGCCCTGAGCGCAGGTCTGGGGCGGAGGCGCCCGGCGCCACGTCAAGAATTCCCCAAGAGCTGCCGCTTGCGATTTCGCACCACACATGGGGTCGGTGATCGGGACCACCAGCACCGGCATTTCTCTGACACCTTCCCTCTGGGATCCAGACCTGGCCTTTTGGGGCACTTGCACCTAGCAGAGTGCCCAGCTTCCCGAGAGCCGTCGTCAGAATTTTGGACCCTAGAGGTGGTCTCTGTCGGTCCCGAGACATTGCCTCTGGATTTGGTGCCCAGGGTGAACCTGTCTGCCCTGAGCGCAGGTCTGGGGCGGAGGCGCCCGGCGCCACGTCAAGAATTCCCCAAGAGCTGCCGCTTGCGATTTCGCACCACACATGGGGTCGGTGATCGGGACCACCAGCACCGGCATTTCTCTGACACCTTCCCTCTGGGATCCAGACCTGGCCTTTTGGGGCACTTGCACTTAGCAGAGTGTCCAGCTTCCCGAGAGCCGTCGCCAGAATTTTGGACCCTAGAGGTGGTCTCTGTCGGTCCCGAGACATTGCCTCTGGATTTGGTGCCCAGGGTGAATTGGAGGTCCTGAGCGCAGGTCTGGGGCGAAGGCGCCCGGCGCCACGTCAAGAATTCCCCAAGAGCTGCCGCTTGCGATTTCGCACCACACATGGGGTCGGTGATCGGGAGCACCAGCACCAGCATTTCTCTGACAGCTTGGCCTCTGGGATCCAGACCTGGCCTTTTGGGGCACTTGCACCTAGCAGAGTGTCCAGCTTCCCGAGAGCCGTCGCCAGAATTTTGGACCCTAGAGGTGGTCTCTGTCGGTCCCGAGACATTGCCTCTGGATTTGGTGCCCAGGGTGAATTGGAGGTCCTGAGCACAGACCCGGGGCGAAGGCGCCCGGCGCCACGTCAAAAATTCCCCAAGAGCTGCCGCTTGCGATTTCGCACCACACATGGGGTCGGTGATCGGGACCACCAGCACCGGCATTTCTCTGACAGCTTGGCCTCTGAGGTCCAGACCTGGCCTTTTGGGGCACTTGCACCTAGCAGAGTGTCCAGCTTCCCGAGAGCCGTCGCCAGAATTTTGGACCCTAGAGGTGGTCTCTGTCGGTCCCGAGACATTGCCTCTGGATTTGGTGCCCAGGGTGAACCTGTCTGCCCTGAGCGCAGGTCTGGGGCGAAGGCGCCCGGCGCCACGTCAAGAATTCCCCAAGAGCGGCCGCTTGCGATTTGGCACCACACATGGGGTCGGTGATCGGGACCACCAGCACCGGCATTTCTCTGACAGCTTGGCCTCTGGGATCCAGACCTGGCCTTTTGGGGCACTTGCACTTAGCAGAGTGTCCAGCTTCCCGAGAGCCGTCGCCAGAATTTTGGACCCTAGAGGTGGTCTCTGTCGGTCCCGAGACATTGCCTCTGGATTTGGTGCCCAGGGTGAATTGGAGGTCCTGAGCACAGACCCGGGGCGAAGGCGCCCGGCGCCACGTCAAAAATTCCCCAAGAGCGGCGGCTTGCGATTTCGCACCACACATGGGGTCGGTGATCGGGACCACCAGCACCAGCATTTCTCTGACAGCTTGGCCTCTGAGGTCCAGACCTGGCCTTTTGGGGCACTTGCACCTAGCAGAGTGTCCAGCTTCCCGAGAGCCGTCGCCAGAATTTTGGACCCTAGAGGTGGTCTCTGTCGGTCCCGAGACATTGCCTCTGGATTTGGTGCCCAGGGTGAACTTGTCTGCCCTGAACGCAGTTCTGGGGCGAAGGCGCCCGGCGCCACGTCAAAAATTCCCCAAGAGCGGCCGCTTGCGATTTTGCACCACACATGGGGTCGGTGATCGGGACCACCAGCACCGGCATTTCTCTGACAGCTTGGCCTCTGAGGTCCAGACCTGGCCTTTTGGGGCACTTGCACCTAGCAGAGTGTCCAGCTTCCCGAGAGCCGTCGCCAGAATTTTGGACCCTAGAGGTGGTCTCTGTCGGTCCCGAGACATTGCCTCTGGATTTGGTGCCCAGGGTGAATTGGAGGTCCTGAGCGCAGGTCTGGGGCGAAGGCGCCCGGCGCCACGTCAAGAATTCCCCAAGAGCTGCCGCTTGCGATTTCGCACCACACATGGGGTCGGTGATCGGGACCACCAGCACCGGCATTTCTCTGACAGCTTGGCCTCTGGGATCCAGACCTGACCTTTTGGGGCACTTGCACCTAGCAGAGTGCCCAGCTTCCCGAGAGCCGTCGTCAGAATTTTGGACCCTAGAGGTGGTCTCTGTCGGTCCCGAGACATTGCCTCTGGATTTGGTGCCCAGGGTGAACCTGTCTGCCCTGAGCGCAGGTCTGGGGCGGAGGCGCCCGGCGCCACGTCAAGAATTCCCCAAGAGCTGCCGCTTGCGATTTCGCACCACACATGGGGTCGGTGATCGGGACCACCAGCACCGGCATTTCTCTGACACCTTCCCTCTGGGATCCAGACCTGGCCTTTTGGGGCACTTACACCTAGCAGAGTGCCCAGCTTCCCGAGAGCCGTCGCCAGAATTTTGGACCCTAGAGGTGGTCTCTGTCGGTCCCGAGACATTGCCTCTGGATTTGGTGCCCAGGGTGAACCTGTCTGCCCTGAGCGCAGGTCTGGGGCGGAGGCGCCCGGCGCCACGTCAACAATTCCCCAAGAGCTGCCGCTTGCGATTTCGCACCACACATGGGGTCGGTGATCGGGAGCACCAGCACCGGCATTTCTCTGACAGCTTGGTCTCTGGGATCCAGACCTGGCCTTTTGGGGCACTTGCACTTAGCAGAGTGTCCAGCTTCCCGAGAGCCGTCGCCAGAATTTTGGACCCTAGAGGTGGTCTCTGTCGGTCCCGAGACATTGCCTCTGGATTTGGTGCCCAGGGTGAATTGGAGGTCCTGAGCGCAGGTCTGGGGCGAAGGCGCCCGGCGCCACGTCAAGGATTCCCCAAGAGCTGCCGCTTGCGATTTCGCACCACATATGGGGTCGGTGATCGGGAGCACCAGCACCGGCATTTCTCTGACAGCTTGGTCTCTGGGATCCAGACCTGGCCTTTTGGGGCACTTGCACTTAGCAGAGTGTCCAGCTTCCCGAGAGCCGTCGCCAGAATTTTGGACCCTAGAGGTGGTCTCTGTCGGTCCCGAGACATTGCCTCTGGATTTGGTGCCCAGGGTGAACCTGTCTGCCCTGAGCGCAGGTCTGGGGCGGAGGCGCCCGGCGCCACGTCAACAATTCCCCAAGAGCTGCCGCTTGCGATTTCGCACCACACATGGGGTCGGTGATCGGGAGCACCAGCACCGGCATTTCTCTGACAGCTTGGTCTCTGGGATCCAGACCTGGCCTTTTGGGGCACTTGCACTTAGCAGAGTGTCCAGCTTCCCGAGAGCCGTCGCCAGAATTTTGGACCCTAGAGGTGGTCTCTGTCGGTCCCGAGACATTGCCTCTGGATTTGGTGCCCAGGGTGAATTGGAGGTCCTGAGCGCAGGTCTGGGGCGAAGGCGCCCGGCGCCACGTCAAGGATTCCCCAAGAGCTGCCGCTTGCGATTTCGCACCACATATGGGGTCGGTGATCGGGAGCACCAGCACCGGCATTTCTCTGACAGCTTGGTCTCTGGGATCCAGACCTGGCCTTTTGGGGCACTTGCACTTAGCAGAGTGTCCAGCTTCCCGAGAGCCGTCGCCAGAATTTTGGACCCTAGAGGTGGTCTCTGTCGGTCCCGAGACATTGCCTCTGGATTTGGTGCCCAGGGTGAATTGGAGGTCCTGAGCACAGACCCGGGGCGAAGGCGCCCGGCGCCACGTCAAAAATTCCCCAAGAGCGGCGGCTTGCGATTTCGCACCACACATGGGGTCGGTGATCGGGAGCACCAGCACCAGCATTTCTCTGACAGCTTGGCCTCTGAGGTCCAGACCTGGCCTTTTGGGGCACTTGCACCTAGCAGAGTGTCCAGCTTCCCGAGAGCCGTCGCCAGAATTTTGGACCCTAGAGGTGGTCTCTGTCGGTCCCGAGACATTGCCTCTGGATTTGGTGCCCAGGGTGAACTTGTCTGCCCTGAACGCAGTTCTGGGGCGAAGGCGCCCGGCGCCACGTCAAAAATTCCCCAAGAGCTGCCGCTTGCGATTTTGCACCACACATGGGGTCGGTGATCGGGACCACCAGCACCGGCATTTCTCTGACAGCTTGGCCTCTGAGGTCCAGACCTGGCCTTTTGGGGCACTTGCACCTAGCAGAGTGTCCAGCTTCCCGAGAGCCGTCGCCAGAATTTTGGACCCTAGAGGTGGTCTCTGTCGGTCCCGAGACATTGCCTCTGGATTTGGTGCCCAGGGTGAATTGGAGGTCCTGAGCGCAGGTCTGGGGCGAAGGCGCCCGGCGCCACGTCAAGAATTCCCCAAGAGCTGCCGCTTGCGATTTCGCACCACACATGGGGTCGGTGATCGGGAGCACCAGCACCGGCATTTCTCTGACAGCTTGGCCTCTGGGATCCAGACCTGGCCTTTTGGGGCACTTGCACCTAGCAGAGTGCCCAGCTTCCCGAGAGCCGTCGTCAGAATTTTGGACCCTAGAGGTGGTCTCTGTCGGTCCCGAGACATTGCCTCTGGATTTGGTGCCCAGGGTGAACCTGTCTGCCCTGAGCGCAGGTCTGGGGCGGAGGCGCCCGGCGCCACGTCAAGAATTCCCCAAGAGCTGCCGCTTGCGATTTCGCACCACACATGGGGTCGGTGATCGGGACCACCAGCACCGGCATTTCTCTGACACCTTCCCTCTGGGATCCAGACCTGGCCTTTTGGGGCACTTGCACCTAGCAGAGTGTCCAGCTTCCCGAGAGCCGTCGCCAGAATTTTGGACCCTAGAGGTGGTCTCTGTCGGTCCCGAGACATTGCCTCTGGATTTGGTGCCCAGGGTGAACCTGTCTGCCCTGAGCGCAGGTCTGGGGCGGAGGCGCCCGGCGCCACGTCAACAATTCCCCAAGAGCTGCCGCTTGCGATTTCGCACCACACATGGGGTCGGTGATCGGGAGCACCAGCACCGGCATTTCTCTGACAGCTTGGTCTCTGGGATCCAGACCTGGCCTTTTGGGGCACTTGCACTTAGCAGAGTGTCCAGCTTCCCGAGAGCCGTCGCCAGAATTTTGGACCCTAGAGGTGGTCTCTGTCGGTCCCGAGACATTGCCTCTGGATTTGGTGCCCAGGGTGAATTGGAGGTCCTGAGCGCAGGTCTGGGGCGAAGGCGCCCGGCGCCACGTCAAGGATTCCCCAAGAGCTGCCGCTTGCGATTTCGCACCACATATGGGGTCGGTGATCGGGAGCACCAGCACCGGCATTTCTCTGACAGCTTGGTCTCTGGGATCCAGACCTGGCCTTTTGGGGCACTTGCACTTAGCAGAGTGTCCAGCTTCCCGAGAGCCGTCGCCAGAATTTTGGACCCTAGAGGTGGTCTCTGTCAGTCCCGAGACATTGCCTCTGGATTTGGTGCCCAGGGTGAATTGGAGGTCCTGAGCGCAGACCCGGGGCGAAGGCGCCCGGCGCCACGTCAAAAATTCCCCAAGAGCGGCCGCTTGCGATTTCGCACCACACATGGGGTCGGTGATCGGGACCACCAGCACCGGCATTTCTCTGACAGCTTGGCCTCTGGGATCCAGACCTGGCCTTTTGGGGCACTTGCACCTAGCAGAGTGTCCAGCTTCCCGAGAGCCGTCGCCAGAATTTTGGACCCTAGAGGTGGTCTCTGTCAGTCCCGAGACATTGCCTCTGGATTTGGTGCCCAGGGTGAACCTGTCTGCCCTGAGCGCAGGTCTGGGGCGAAGGCGCCCGGCGCCACGTCAAGAATTCCCCAAGAGCTGCCGCTTGCGATTTCGCACCACACATGGGGTCGGTGATCGGGACCACCAGCACCGGCATTTCTCTGACAGCTTGGCCTCTGGGATCCAGACCTGGCCTTTTGGGGCACTTGCACTTAGCAGAGTGTCCAGCTTCCCGAGAGCCGTCGCCAGAATTTTGGACCCTAGAGGTGGTCTCTGTCGGTCCCGAGACATTGCCTCTGGATTTGGTGCCCAGGGTGAACCTGTCTGCCCTGAGCGCAGGTCTGGGGCGAAGGCGCCCGGCGCCACGTCAAGAATTCCCCAAGAGCTGCCGCTTGCGATTTCGCACCACACATGGGGTCGGTGATCGGGAGCACCAGCACCGGCATTTCTCTGACAGCTTGGCCTCTGGGATCCAGACCTGGCCTTTTGGGGCACTTGCACCTAGCAGAGTGCCCAGCTTCCCGAGAGCCGTCGTCAGAATTTTGGACCCTAGAGGTGGTCTCTGTCGGTCCCGAGACATTGCCTCTGGATTTGGTGCCCAGGGTCAACCTGTCTGCCCTGAGCGCAGGTCTGGGGCGGAGGCGCCCGGCGCCACGTCAAGAATTCCCCAAGAGCTGCCGCTTGCGATTTCGCACCACACATGGGGTCGGTGATCGGGACCACCAGCACCGGCATTTCTCTGACAGCTTGGCCTCTGAGGTCCAGACCTGGCCTTTTGGGGCACTTGCACCTAGCAGAGTGCCCAGCTTCCCGAGAGCCGTCGCCAGAATTTTGGACCCTAGAGGTGGTCTCTGTCGGTCCCGAGACATTGCCTCTGGATTTGGTGCCCAGGGTGAACCTGTCTGCCCTGAGCGCAGGTCTGGGGCGAAGGCGCCCGGCGCCACGTCAAGAATTCCCCAAGAGCGGCCGCTTGCGATTTGGCACCACACATGGGGTCGGTGATCGGGACCACCAGCACCGGCCTTTCTCTGACAGCTTGGCCTCTGGGATCCAGACCTGGCCTTTTGGGGCACTTGCACTTAGCAGAGTGTCCAGCTTCCCGAGAGCCGTCGCCAGAATTTTGGACCCTAGAGGTGGTCTCTGTCGGTCCCGAGACATTGCCTCTGGATTTGGTGCCCAGGGTGAATTGGAGGTCCTGAGCACAGACCCGGGGCGAAGGCGCCCGGCGCCACGTCAAAAATTCCCCAAGAGCGGCGGCTTGCGATTTCGCACCACACATGGGGTCGGTGATCGGGAGCACCAGCACCAGCATTTCTCTGACAGCTTGGCCTCTGAGGTCCAGACCTGGCCTTTTGGGGCACTTGCACCTAGCAGAGTGTCCAGCTTCCCGAGAGCCGTCGCCAGAATTTTGGACCCTAGAGGTGGTCTCTGTCGGTCCCGAGACATTGCCTCTGGATTTGGTGCCCAGGGTGAACTTGTCTGCCCTGAACGCAGTTCTGGGGCGAAGGCGCCCGGCGCCACGTCAAAAATTCCCCAAGAGCTGCCGCTTGCGATTTTGCACCACACATGGGGTCGGTGATCGGGACCACCAGCACCGGCATTTCTCTGACAGCTTGGCCTCTGAGGTCCAGACCTGGCCTTTTGGGGCACTTGCACCTAGCAGAGTGTCCAGCTTCCCGAGAGCCGTCGCCAGAATTTTGGACCCTAGAGGTGGTCTCTGTCGGTCCCGAGACATTGCCTCTGGATTTGGTGCCCAGGGTGAATTGGAGGTCCTGAGCGCAGGTCTGGGGCGAAGGCGCCCGGCGCCACGTCAAGAATTCCCCAAGAGCTGCCGCTTGCGATTTCGCACCACACATGGGGTCGGTGATCGGGAGCACCAGCACCGGCATTTCTCTGACAGCTTGGCCTCTGGGATCCAGACCTGGCCTTTTGGGGCACTTGCACCTAGCAGAGTGCCCAGCTTCCCGAGAGCCGTCGTCAGAATTTTGGACCCTAGAGGTGGTCTCTGTCGGTCCCGAGACATTGCCTCTGGATTTGGTGCCCAGGGTGAATTGGAGGTCCTGAGCGCAGGTCTGGGGCGGAGGCGCCCGGCGCCACGTCAAGAATTCCCCAAGAGCTGCCGCTTGCGATTTCGCACCACACATGGGGTCGGTGATCGGGACCACCAGCACCGGCATTTCTCTGACACCTTCCCTCTGGGATCCAGACCTGGCCTTTTGGGGCACTTGCACCTAGCAGAGTGCCCAGCTTCCCGAGAGCCGTCGTCAGAATTTTGGACCCTAGAGGTGGTCTCTGTCGGTCCCGAGACATTGCCTCTGGATTTGGTGCCCAGGGTGAACCTGTCTGCCCTGAGCGCAGGTCTGGGGCGGAGGCGCCCGGCGCCACGTCAAGAATTCCCCAAGAGCTGCCGCTTGCGATTTCGCACCACACATGGGGTCGGTGATCGGGACCACCAGCACCGGCATTTCTCTGACACCTTCCCTCTGGGATCCAGACCTGGCCTTTTGGGGCACTTGCACCTAGCAGAGTGCCCAGCTTCCCGAGAGCCGTCGTCAGAATTTTGGACCCTAGAGGTGGTCTCTGTCGGTCCCGAGACATTGCCTCTGGATTTGGTGCCCAGGGTGAACCTGTCTGCCCTGAGCGCAGGTCTGGGGCGGAGGCGCCCGGCGCCACGTCAAGAATTCCCCAAGAGCTGCCGCTTGCGATTTCGCACCACACATGGGGTCGGTGATCGGGACCACCAGCACCGGCATTTCTCTGACACCTTCCCTCTGGGATCCAGACCTGGCCTTTTGGGGCACTTGCACTTAGCAGAGTGTCCAGCTTCCCGAGAGCCGTCGCCAGAATTTTGGACCCTAGAGGTGGTCTCTGTCGGTCCCGAGACATTGCCTCTGGATTTGGTGCCCAGGGTGAATTGGAGGTCCTGAGCGCAGGTCTGGGGCGAAGGCGCCCGGCGCCACGTCAAGAATTCCCCAAGAGCTGCCGCTTGCGATTTCGCACCACACATGGGGTCGGTGATCGGGAGCACCAGCACCGGCATTTCTCTGACAGCTTGGTCTCTGGGATCCAGACCTGGCCTTTTGGGGCACTTGCACTTAGCAGAGTGTCCAGCTTCCCGAGAGCCGTCGCCAGAATTTTGGACCCTAGAGGTGGTCTCTGTCGGTCCCGAGACATTGCCTCTGGATTTGGTGCCCAGGGTGAATTGGAGGTCCTGAGCACAGACCCGGGGCGAAGGCGCCCGGCGCCACGTCAAAAATTCCCCAAGAGCTGCCGCTTGCGATTTCGCACCACACATGGGGTCGGTGATCGGGACCACCAGCACCGGCATTTCTCTGACACCTTCCCTCTGGGATCCAGACCTGGCCTTTTGGGGCACTTGCACCTAGCAGAGTGCCCAGCTTCCCGAGAGCCGTCGCCAGAATTTTGGACCCTAGAGGTGGTCTCTGTCGGTCCCGAGACATTGCCTCTGGATTTGGTGCCCAGGGTGAACCTGTCTGCCCTGAGCGCAGGTCTGGGGCGGAGGCGCCCGGCGCCACGTCAAGAATTCCCCAAGAGCTGCCGCTTGCGATTTCGCACCACACATGGGGTCGGTGATCGGGACCACCAGCACCGGCATTTCTCTGACACCTTCCCTCTGGGATCCAGACCTGGCCTTTTGGGGCACTTGCACTTAGCAGAGTGTCCAGCTTCCCGAGAGCCGTCGCCAGAATTTTGGACCCTAGAGGTGGTCTCTGTCGGTCCCGAGACATTGCCTCTGGATTTGGTGCCCAGGGTGAATTGGAGGTCCTGAGCGCAGGTCTGGGGCGAAGGCGCCCGGCGCCACGTCAAGAATTCCCCAAGAGCTGCCGCTTGCGATTTCGCACCACACATGGGGTCGGTGATCGGGACCACCAGCACCGGCATTTCTCTGACAGCTTGGTCTCTGGGATCCAGACCTGGCCTTTTGGGGCACTTGCACTTAGCAGAGTGTCCAGCTTCCCGAGAGCCGTCGCCAGAATTTTGGACCCTAGAGGTGGTCTCTGTCGGTCCCGAGACATTGCCTCTGGATTTGGTGCCCAGGGTGAATTGGAGGTCCTGAGCACAGACCCGGGGCGAAGGCGCCCGGCGCCACGTCAAAAATTCCCCAAGAGCTGCCGCTTGCGATTTCGCACCACACATGGGGTCGGTGATCGGGACCACCAGCACCGGCATTTCTCTGACAGCTTGGCCTCTGAGGTCCAGACCTGGCCTTTTGGGGCACTTGCACCTAGCAGAGTGTCCAGCTTCCCGAGAGCCGTCGCCAGAATTTTGGACCCTAGAGGTGGTCTCTGTCGGTCCCGAGACATTGCCTCTGGATTTGGTGCCCAGGGTGAACCTGTCTGCCCTGAGCGCAGGTCTGGGGCGAAGGCGCCCGGCGCCACGTCAAGAATTCCCCAAGAGCGGCCGCTTGCGATTTGGCACCACACATGGGGTCGGTGATCGGGACCACCAGCACCGGCATTTCTCTGACAGCTTGGCCTCTGGGATCCAGACCTGGCCTTTTGGGGCACTTGCACTTAGCAGAGTGTCCAGCTTCCCGAGAGCCGTCGCCAGAATTTTGGACCCTAGAGGTGGTCTCTGTCGGTCCCGAGACATTGCCTCTGGATTTGGTGCCCAGGGTGAATTGGAGGTCCTGAGCACAGACCCGGGGCGAAGGCGCCCGGCGCCACGTCAAAAATTCCCCAAGAGCGGCGGCTTGCGATTTCGCACCACACATGGGGTCGGTGATCGGGACCACCAGCACCAGCATTTCTCTGACAGCTTGGCCTCTGAGGTCCAGACCTGGCCTTTTGGGGCACTTGCACCTAGCAGAGTGTCCAGCTTCCCGAGAGCCGTCGCCAGAATTTTGGACCCTAGAGGTGGTCTCTGTCGGTCCCGAGACATTGCCTCTGGATTTGGTGCCCAGGGTGAACTTGTCTGCCCTGAACGCAGTTCTGGGGCGAAGGCGCCCGGCGCCACGTCAAAAATTCCCCAAGAGCTGCCGCTTGCGATTTTGCACCACACATGGGGTCGGTGATCGGGACCACCAGCACCGGCATTTCTCTGACAGCTTGGCCTCTGAGGTCCAGACCTGGCCTTTTGGGGCACTTGCACCTAGCAGAGTGTCCAGCTTCCCGAGAGCCGTCGCCAGAATTTTGGACCCTAGAGGTGGTCTCTGTCGGTCCCGAGACATTGCCTCTGGATTTGGTGCCCAGGGTGAACCTGTCTGCCCTGAGCGCAGGTCTGGGGCGGAGGCGCCCGGCGCCACGTCAACAATTCCCCAAGAGCTGCCGCTTGCGATTTCGCACCACACATGGGGTCGGTGATCGGGAGCACCAGCACCGGCATTTCTCTGACAGCTTGGTCTCTGGGATCCAGACCTGGCCTTTTGGGGCACTTGCACTTAGCAGAGTGTCCAGCTTCCCGAGAGCCGTCGCCATAATTTTGGACCCTAGAGGTGGTCTCTGTCGGTCCCGAGACATTGCCTCTGGATTTGGTGCCCAGGGTGAATTGGAGGTCCTGAGCGCAGGTCTGGGGCGAAGGCGCCCGGCGCCACGTCAAGGATTCCCCAAGAGCTGCCGCTTGCGATTTCGCACCACACATGGGGTCGGTGATCGGGAGCACCAGCACCGGCATTTCTCTGACAGCTTGGTCTCTGGGATCCAGACCTGGCCTTTTGGGGCACTTGCACTTAGCAGAGTGTCCAGCTTCCCGAGAGCCGTCGCCAGAATTTTGGACCCTAGAGGTGGTCTCTGTCGGTCCCGAGACATTGCCTCTGGATTTGGTGCCCAGGGTGAATTGGAGGTCCTGAGCACAGACCCGGGGCGAAGGCGCCCGGCGCCACGTCAAAAATTCCCCAAGAGCGGCGGCTTGCGATTTCGCACCACACATGGGGTCGGTGATCGGGAGCACCAGCACCAGCATTTCTCTGACAGCTTGGCCTCTGAGGTCCAGACCTGGCCTTTTGGGGCACTTGCACCTAGCAGAGTGTCCAGCTTCCCGAGAGCCGTCGTCAGAATTTTGGACCCTAGAGGTGGTCTCTGTCGGTCCCGAGACATTGCCTCTGGATTTGGTGCCCAGGGTGAACCTGTCTGCCCTGAGCGCAGGTCTGGGGCGAAGGCGCCCGGCGCCACGTCAAGAATTCCCCAAGAGCGGCCGCTTGCGATTTGGCACCACACATGGGGTCAGTGATCGGGACCACCAGCACCGGCATTTCTCTGACAGCTTGGCCTCTGGGATCCAGACCTGGCCTTTTGGGGCACTTGCACTTAGCAGAGTGTCCAGCTTCCCGAGAGCCGTCGCCAGAATTTTGGACCCTAGAGGTGGTCTCTGTCGGTCCCGAGACATTGCCTCTGGATTTGGTGCCCAGGGTGAATTGGAGGTCCTGAGCACAGACCCGGGGCGAAGGCGCCCGGCGCCACGTCAAAAATTCCCCAAGAGCGGCGGCTTGCGATTTCGCACCACACATGGGGTCGGTGATCGGGACCACCAGCACCGGCATTTCTCTGACAGCTTGGCCTCTGGGATCCAGACCTGGCCTTTTGGGGCACTTGCACCTAGCAGAGTGTCCAGCTTCCCGAGAGCCGTCGCCAGAATTTTGGACCCTAGAGGTGGTCTCTGTCAGTCCCGAGACATTGCCTCTGGATTTGGTGCCCAGGGTGAACCTGTCTGCCCTGAGCGCAGGTCTGGGGCGAAGGCGCCCGGCGCCACGTCAAGAATTCCCCAAGAGCTGCCGCTTGCGATTTCGCACCACACATGGGGTCGGTGATCGGGACCACCAGCACCGGCATTTCTCTGACAGCTTGGCCTCTGGGATCCAGACCTGGCCTTTTGGGGCACTTGCACTTAGCAGAGTGTCCAGCTTCCCGAGAGCCGTCGCCAGAATTTTGGACCCTAGAGGTGGTCTCTGTCGGTCCCGAGACATTGCCTCTGGATTTGGTGCCCACGGTGAACCTGTCTGCCCTGAGCGCAGGTCTGGGGCGAAGGTGCCCGGCGCCACGTCAAGAATTCCCCAAGAGCTGCCGCTTGGGATTTCGCACCACACATGGGGTCGGTGATCGGGACCACCAGCACCGGCATTTCTCTGACAGCTTGGCCTCTGAGGTCCAGACCTGGCCTTTTGGGACACTTGCACCTAGCAGAGTGTCCAGCTTCCCGAGAGCCATCGCCAGAATTTTGGACCCTAGAGGTGGTCTCTGTCGGTCCCGAGACATTGCCTCTGGATTTGGTGCCCAGGGTGAACCTGTCTGCCCTGAGCGCAGGTCTGGGGCGAAGGCGCCCGGCGCCACGTCAAGAATTCCCCAAGAGCTGCCGCTTGCGATTTCGCACCACACATGGGGTCGGTGATCGGGAGCACCAGCACCGGCATTTCTCTGACAGCTTGGCCTCTGGGATCCAGACCTGGCCTTTTGGGGCACTTGCACCTAGCAGAGTGCCCAGCTTCCCGAGAGCCGTCGTCAGAATTTTGGACCCTAGAGGTGGTCTCTGTCGGTCCCGAGACATTGCCTCTGGATTTGGTGCCCAGGGTGAACCTGTCTGCCCTGAGCGCAGGTCTGGGGCGGAGGCGCCCGGCGCCACGTCAAGAATTCCCCAAGAGCTGCCGCTTGCGATTTCGCACCACACATGGGGTCGGTGATCGGGACCACCAGCACCGGCATTTCTCTGACAGCTTGGCCTCTGAGGTCCAGACCTGGCCTTTTGGGGCACTTGCACCTAGCAGAGTGCCCAGCTTCCCGAGAGCCGTCGCCAGAATTTTGGACCCTAGAGGTGGTCTCTGTCGGTCCCGAGACATTGCCTCTGGATTTGGTGCCCAGGGTGAACCTGTCTGCCCTGAGCGCAGGTCTGGGGCGAAGGCGCCCGGCGCCACGTCAAGAATTCCCCAAGAGCGGCCGCTTGCGATTTGGCACCACACATGGGGTCGGTGATCGGGACCACCAGCACCGGCATTTCTCTGACAGCTTGGCCTCTGGGATCCAGACCTGGCCTTTTGGGGCACTTGCACTTAGCAGAGTGTCCAGCTTCCCGAGAGCCGTCGCCAGAATTTTGGACCCTAGAGGTGGTCTCTGTCGGTCCCGAGACATTGCCTCTGGATTTGGTGCCCAGGGTGAATTGGAGGTCCTGAGCACAGACCCGGGGCGAAGGCGCCCGGCGCCACGTCAAAAATTCCCCAAGAGCGGCGGCTTGCGATTTCGCACCACACATGGGGTCGGTGATCGGGAGCACCAGCACCAGCATTTCTCTGACAGCTTGGCCTCTGAGGTCCAGACCTGGCCTTTTGGGGCACTTGCACCTAGCAGAGTGTCCAGCTTCCCGAGAGCCGTCGCCAGAATTTTGGACCCTAGAGGTGGTCTCTGTCGGTCCCGAGACATTGCCTCTGGATTTGGTGCCCAGGGTGAACTTGTCTGCCCTGAACGCAGTTCTGGGGCGAAGGCGCCCGGCGCCACGTCAAAAATTCCCCAAGAGCTGCCGCTTGCGATTTTGCACCACACATGGGGTCGGTGATCGGGACCACCAGCACCGGCATTTCTCTGACAGCTTGGCCTCTGAGGTCCAGACCTGGCCTTTTGGGGCACTTGCACCTAGCAGAGTGTCCAGCTTCCCGAGAGCCGTCGCCAGAATTTTGGACCCTAGAGGTGGTCTCTGTCGGTCCCGAGACATTGCCTCTGGATTTGGTGCCCAGGGTGAATTGGAGGTCCTGAGCGCAGGTCTGGGGCGAAGGCGCCCGGCGCCACGTCAAGAATTCCCCAAGAGCTGCCGCTTGCGATTTCGCACCACACATGGGGTCGGTGATCGGGAGCACCAGCACCGGCATTTCTCTGACAGCTTGGCCTCTGGGATCCAGACCTGGCCTTTTGGGGCACTTGCACCTAGCAGAGTGCCCAGCTTCCCGAGAGCCGTCGTCAGAATTTTGGACCCTAGAGGTGGTCTCTGTCGGTCCCGAGACATTGCCTCTGGATTTGGTGCCCAGGGTGAATTGGAGGTCCTGAGCGCAGGTCTGGGGCGGAGGCGCCCGGCGCCACGTCAAGAATTCCCCAAGAGCTGCCGCTTGCGATTTCGCACCACACATGGGGTCGGTGATCGGGACCACCAGCACCGGCATTTCTCTGACACCTTCCCTCTGGGATCCAGACCTGGCCTTTTGGGGCACTTGCACCTAGCAGAGTGCCCAGCTTCCCGAGAGCCGTCGTCAGAATTTTGGACCCTAGAGGTGGTCTCTGTCGGTCCCGAGACATTGCCTCTGGATTTGGTGCCCAGGGTGAACCTGTCTGCCCTGAGCGCAGGTCTGGGGCGGAGGCGCCCGGCGCCACGTCAAGAATTCCCCAAGAGCTGCCGCTTGCGATTTCGCACCACACATGGGGTCGGTGATCGGGACCACCAGCACCGGCATTTCTCTGACACCTTCCCTCTGGGATCCAGACCTGGCCTTTTGGGGCACTTGCACCTAGCAGAGTGCCCAGCTTCCCGAGAGCCGTCGTCAGAATTTTGGACCCTAGAGGTGGTCTCTGTCGGTCCCGAGACATTGCCTCTGGATTTGGTGCCCAGGGTGAACCTGTCTGCCCTGAGCGCAGGTGTGGGGCGGAGGCGCCCGGCGCCACGTCAAGAATTCCCCAAGAGCTGCCGCTTGCGATTTCGCACCACACATGGGGTCGGTGATCGGGAGCACCAGCACCGGCATTTCTCTGACAGCTTGGTCTCTGGGATCCAGACCTGGCCTTTTGGGGCACTTGCACTTAGCAGAGTGTCCAGCTTCCCGAGAGCCGTCGCCAGAATTTTGGACCCTAGAGGTGGTCTCTGTCGGTCCCGAGACATTGCCTCTGGATTTGGTGCCCAGGGTGAATTGGAGGTCCTGAGCGCAGGTCTGGGGCGAAGGCGCCCGGCGCCACGTCAAGGATTCCCCAAGAGCTGCCGCTTGCGATTTCGCACCACACATGGGGTCGGTGATCGGGAGCACCAGCACCGGCATTTCTCTGACAGCTTGGTCTCTGGGATCCAGACCTGGCCTTTTGGGGCACTTGCACTTAGCAGAGTGTCCAGCTTCCCGAGAGCCGTCGCCAGAATTTTGGACCCTAGAGGTGGTCTCTGTCGGTCCCGAGACATTGCCTCTGGATTTGGTGCCCAGGGTGAATTGGAGGTCCTGAGCACAGACCCGGGGCGAAGGCGCCCGGCGCCACGTCAAAAATTCCCCAAGAGCGGCGGCTTGCGATTTCGCACCACACATGGGGTCGGTGATCGGGAGCACCAGCACCAGCATTTCTCTGACAGCTTGGCCTCTGAGGTCCAGACCTGGCCTTTTGGGGCACTTGCACCTAGCAGAGTGTCCAGCTTCCCGAGAGCCGTCGTCAGAATTTTGGACCCTAGAGGTGGTCTCTGTCGGTCCCGAGACATTGCCTCTGGATTTGGTGCCCAGGGTGAACCTGTCTGCCCTGAGCGCAGGTCTGGGGCGAAGGCGCCCGGCGCCACGTCAAGAATTCCCCAAGAGCGGCCGCTTGCGATTTGGCACCACACATGGGGTCGGTGATCGGGACCACCAGCACCGGCATTTCTCTGACAGCTTGGCCTCTGGGATCCAGACCTGGCCTTTTGGGGCACTTGCACTTAGCAGAGTGTCCAGCTTCCCGAGAGCCGTCGCCAGAATTTTGGACCCTAGAGGTGGTCTCTGTCGGTCCCGAGACATTGCCTCTGGATTTGGTGCCCAGGGTGAATTGGAGGTCCTGAGCACAGACCCGGGGCGAAGGCGCCCGGCGCCACGTCAAAAATTCCCCAAGAGCGGCGGCTTGCGATTTCGCACCACACATGGGGTCGGTGATCGGGACCACCAGCACCGGCATTTCTCTGACAGCTTGGCCTCTGGGATCCAGACCTGGCCTTTTGGGGCACTTGCACCTAGCAGAGTGTCCAGCTTCCCGAGAGCCGTCGCCAGAATTTTGGACCCTAGAGGTGGTCTCTGTCAGTCCCGAGACATTGCCTCTGGATTTGGTGCCCAGGGTGAACCTGTCTGCCCTGAGCGCAGGTCTGGGGCGAAGGCGCCCGGCGCCACGTCAAGAATTCCCCAAGAGCTGCCGCTTGCGATTTCGCACCACACATGGGGTCGGTGATCGGGACCACCAGCACCGGCATTTCTCTGACAGCTTGGCCTCTGGGATCCAGACCTGGCCTTTTGGGGCACTTGCACTTAGCAGAGTGTCCAGCTTCCCGAGAGCCGTCGCCAGAATTTTGGACCCTAGAGGTGGTCTCTGTCGGTCCCGAGACATTGCCTCTGGATTTGGTGCCCACGGTGAACCTGTCTGCCCTGAGCGCAGGTCTGGGGCGAAGGTGCCCGGCGCCACGTCAAGAATTCCCCAAGAGCTGCCGCTTGGGATTTCGCACCACACATGGGGTCGGTGATCGGGACCACCAGCACCGGCATTTCTCTGACAGCTTGGCCTCTGAGGTCCAGACCTGGCCTTTTGGGACACTTGCACCTAGCAGAGTGTCCAGCTTCCCGAGAGCCATCGCCAGAATTTTGGACCCTAGAGGTGGTCTCTGTCGGTCCCGAGACATTGCCTCTGGATTTGGTGCCCAGGGTGAACCTGTCTGCCCTGAGCGCAGGTCTGGGGCGAAGGCGCCCGGCGCCACGTCAAGAATTCCCCAAGAGCTGCCGCTTGCGATTTCGCACCACACATGGGGTCGGTGATCGGGAGCACCAGCACCGGCATTTCTCTGACAGCTTGGCCTCTGGGATCCAGACCTGGCCTTTTGGGGCACTTGCACCTAGCAGAGTGCCCAGCTTCCCGAGAGCCGTCGTCAGAATTTTGGACCCTAGAGGTGGTCTCTGTCGGTCCCGAGACATTGCCTCTGGATTTGGTGCCCAGGGTGAACCTGTCTGCCCTGAGCGCAGGTCTGGGGCGGAGGCGCCCGGCGCCACGTCAAGAATTCCCCAAGAGCTGCCGCTTGCGATTTCGCACCACACATGGGGTCGGTGATCGGGACCACCAGCACCGGCATTTCTCTGACAGCTTGGCCTCTGAGGTCCAGACCTGGCCTTTTGGGGCACTTGCACCTAGCAGAGTGCCCAGCTTCCCGAGAGCCGTCGCCAGAATTTTGGACCCTAGAGGTGGTCTCTGTCGGTCCCGAGACATTGCCTCTGGATTTGGTGCCCAGGGTGAACCTGTCTGCCCTGAGCGCAGGTCTGGGGCGAAGGCGCCCGGCGCCACGTCAAGAATTCCCCAAGAGCGGCCGCTTGCGATTTGGCACCACACATGGGGTCGGTGATCGGGACCACCAGCACCGGCATTTCTCTGACAGCTTGGCCTCTGGGATCCAGACCTGGCCTTTTGGGGCACTTGCACTTAGCAGAGTGTCCAGCTTCCCGAGAGCCGTCGCCAGAATTTTGGACCCTAGAGGTGGTCTCTGTCGGTCCCGAGACATTGCCTCTGGATTTGGTGCCCAGGGTGAATTGGAGGTCCTGAGCACAGACCCGGGGCGAAGGCGCCCGGCGCCACGTCAAAAATTCCCCAAGAGCGGCGGCTTGCGATTTCGCACCACACATGGGGTCGGTGATCGGGAGCACCAGCACCAGCATTTCTCTGACAGCTTGGCCTCTGAGGTCCAGACCTGGCCTTTTGGGGCACTTGCACCTAGCAGAGTGTCCAGCTTCCCGAGAGCCGTCGCCAGAATTTTGGACCCTAGAGGTGGTCTCTGTCGGTCCCGAGACATTGCCTCTGGATTTGGTGCCCAGGGTGAACTTGTCTGCCCTGAACGCAGTTCTGGGGCGAAGGCGCCCGGCGCCACGTCAAAAATTCCCCAAGAGCTGCCGCTTGCGATTTTGCACCACACATGGGGTCGGTGATCGGGACCACCAGCACCGGCATTTCTCTGACAGCTTGGCCTCTGAGGTCCAGACCTGGCCTTTTGGGGCACTTGCACCTAGCAGAGTGTCCAGCTTCCCGAGAGCCGTCGCCAGAATTTTGGACCCTAGAGGTGGTCTCTGTCGGTCCCGAGACATTGCCTCTGGATTTGGTGCCCAGGGTGAATTGGAGGTCCTGAGCGCAGGTCTGGGGCGAAGGCGCCCGGCGCCACGTCAAGAATTCCCCAAGAGCTGCCGCTTGCGATTTCGCACCACACATGGGGTCGGTGATCGGGAGCACCAGCACCGGCATTTCTCTGACAGCTTGGCCTCTGGGATCCAGACCTGGCCTTTTGGGGCACTTGCACCTAGCAGAGTGCCCAGCTTCCCGAGAGCCGTCGTCAGAATTTTGGACCCTAGAGGTGGTCTCTGTCGGTCCCGAGACATTGCCTCTGGATTTGGTGCCCAGGGTGAATTGGAGGTCCTGAGCGCAGGTCTGGGGCGGAGGCGCCCGGCGCCACGTCAAGAATTCCCCAAGAGCTGCCGCTTGCGATTTCGCACCACACATGGGGTCGGTGATCGGGACCACCAGCACCGGCATTTCTCTGACACCTTCCCTCTGGGATCCAGACCTGGCCTTTTGGGGCACTTGCACCTAGCAGAGTGCCCAGCTTCCCGAGAGCCGTCGTCAGAATTTTGGACCCTAGAGGTGGTCTCTGTCGGTCCCGAGACATTGCCTCTGGATTTGGTGCCCAGGGTGAACCTGTCTGCCCTGAGCGCAGGTCTGGGGCGGAGGCGCCCGGCGCCACGTCAAGAATTCCCCAAGAGCTGCCGCTTGCGATTTCGCACCACACATGGGGTCGGTGATCGGGACCACCAGCACCGGCATTTCTCTGACACCTTCCCTCTGGGATCCAGACCTGGCCTTTTGGGGCACTTGCACCTAGCAGAGTGTCCAGCTTCCCGAGAGCCGTCGCCAGAATTTTGGACCCTAGAGGTGGTCTCTGTCGGTCCCGAGACATTGCCTCTGGATTTGGTGCCCAGGGTGAATTGGAGGTCCTGAGCACAGACCCGGGGCGAAGGCGCCCGGCGCCACGTCAAAAATTCCCCAAGAGCTGCCGCTTGCGATTTCGCACCACACATGGGGTCGGTGATCGGGACCACCAGCACCGGCATTTCTCTGACAGCTTGGCCTCTGAGGTCCAGACCTGGCCTTTTGGGGCACTTGCACCTAGCAGAGTGTCCAGCTTCCCGAGAGCCGTCGCCAGAATTTTGGACCCTAGAGGTGGTCTCTGTCGGTCCCGAGACATTGCCTCTGGATTTGGTGCCCAGGGTGAACCTGTCTGCCCTGAGCGCAGGTCTGGGGCGAAGGCGCCCGGCGCCACGTCAAGAATTCCCCAAGAGCGGCCGCTTGCGATTTGGCACCACACATGGGGTCGGTGATCGGGACCACCAGCACCGGCATTTCTCTGACAGCTTGGCCTCTGGGATCCAGACCTGGCCTTTTGGGGCACTTGCACTTAGCAGAGTGTCCAGCTTCCCGAGAGCCGTCGCCAGAATTTTGGACCCTAGAGGTGGTCTCTGTCGGTCCCGAGACATTGCCTCTGGATTTGGTGCCCAGGGTGAACTTGTCTGCCCTGAACGCAGTTCTGGGGCGAAGGCGCCCGGCGCCACGTCAAAAATTCCCCAAGAGCTGCCGCTTGCGATTTTGCACCACACATGGGGTCGGTGATCGGGACCACCAGCACCGGCATTTCTCTGACAGCTTGGCCTCTGAGGTCCAGACCTGGCCTTTTGGGGCACTTGCACCTAGCAGAGTGTCCAGCTTCCCGAGAGCCGTCGCCAGAATTTTGGACCCTAGAGGTGGTCTCTGTCGGTCCCGAGACATTGCCTCTGGATTTGGTGCCCAGGGTGAACCTGTCTGCCCTGAGCGCAGGTCTGGGGCGGAGGCGCCCGGCGCCACGTCAAGAATTCCCCAAGAGCTGCCGCTTGCGATTTCGCACCACACATGGGGTCGGTGATCGGGACCACCAGCACCGGCATTTCTCTGACACCTTCCCTCTGGGATCCAGACCTGGCCTTTTGGGGCACTTGCACTTAGCAGAGTGTCCAGCTTCCCGAGAGCCGTCGCCAGAATTTTGGACCCTAGAGGTGGTCTCTGTCGGTCCCGAGACATTGCCTCTGGATTTGGTGCCCAGGGTGAATTGGAGGTCCTGAGCGCAGGTCTGGGGCGAAGGCGCCCGGCGCCACGTCAAGAATTCCCCAAGAGCTGCCGCTTGCGATTTCGCACCACACATGGGGTCGGTGATCGGGACCACCAGCACCGGCATTTCTCTGACAGCTTGGTCTCTGGGATCCAGACCTGGCCTTTTGGGGCACTTGCACTTAGCAGAGTGTCCAGCTTCCCGAGAGCCGTCGCCAGAATTTTGGACCCTAGAGGTGGTCTCTGTCGGTCCCGAGACATTGCCTCTGGATTTGGTGCCCAGGGTGAATTGGAGGTCCTGAGCACAGACCCGGGGCGAAGGCGCCCGGCGCCACGTCAAAAATTCCCCAAGAGCTGCCGCTTGCGATTTCGCACCACACATGGGGTCGGTGATCGGGACCACCAGCACCGGCATTTCTCTGACAGCTTGGCCTCTGAGGTCCAGACCTGGCCTTTTGGGGCACTTGCACCTAGCAGAGTGTCCAGCTTCCCGAGAGCCGTCGCCAGAATTTTGGACCCTAGAGGTGGTCTCTGTCGGTCCCGAGACATTGCCTCTGGATTTGGTGCCCAGGGTGAACCTGTCTGCCCTGAGCGCAGGTCTGGGGCGAAGGCGCCCGGCGCCACGTCAAGAATTCCCCAAGAGCGGCCGCTTGCGATTTGGCACCACACATGGGGTCGGTGATCGGGACCACCAGCACCGGCATTTCTCTGACAGCTTGGCCTCTGGGATCCAGACCTGGCCTTTTGGGGCACTTGCACTTAGCAGAGTGTCCAGCTTCCCGAGAGCCGTCGCCAGAATTTTGGACCCTAGAGGTGGTCTCTGTCGGTCCCGAGACATTGCCTCTGGATTTGGTGCCCACGGTGAACCTGTCTGCCCTGAGCGCAGGTCTGGGGCGAAGGTGCCCGGCGCCACGTCAAGAATTCCCCAAGAGCTGCCGCTTGGGATTTCGCACCACACATGGGGTCGGTGATCGGGACCACCAGCACCGGCATTTCTCTGACAGCTTGGCCTCTGAGGTCCAGACCTGGCCTTTTGGGACACTTGCACCTAGCAGAGTGTCCAGCTTCCCGAGAGCCATCGCCAGAATTTTGGACCCTAGAGGTGGTCTCTGTCGGTCCCGAGACATTGCCTCTGGATTTGGTGCCCAGGGTGAACCTGTCTGCCCTGAGCGCAGGTCTGGGGCGAAGGCGCCCGGCGCCACGTCAAGAATTCCCCAAGAGCTGCCGCTTGCGATTTCGCACCACACATGGGGTCGGTGATCGGGAGCACCAGCACCGGCATTTCTCTGACAGCTTGGCCTCTGGGATCCAGACCTGGCCTTTTGGGGCACTTGCACCTAGCAGAGTGCCCAGCTTCCCGAGAGCCGTCGTCAGAATTTTGGACCCTAGAGGTGGTCTCTGTCGGTCCCGAGACATTGCCTCTGGATTTGGTGCCCAGGGTGAACCTGTCTGCCCTGAGCGCAGGTCTGGGGCGGAGGCGCCCGGCGCCACGTCAAGAATTCCCCAAGAGCTGCCGCTTGCGATTTCGCACCACACATGGGGTCGGTGATCGGGACCACCAGCACCGGCATTTCTCTGACAGCTTGGCCTCTGAGGTCCAGACCTGGCCTTTTGGGGCACTTGCACCTAGCAGAGTGCCCAGCTTCCCGAGAGCCGTCGCCAGAATTTTGGACCCTAGAGGTGGTCTCTGTCGGTCCCGAGACATTGCCTCTGGATTTGGTGCCCAGGGTGAACCTGTCTGCCCTGAGCGCAGGTCTGGGGCGAAGGCGCCCGGCGCCACGTCAAGAATTCCCCAAGAGCGGCCGCTTGCGATTTGGCACCACACATGGGGTCGGTGATCGGGACCACCAGCACCGGCATTTCTCTGACAGCTTGGCCTCTGGGATCCAGACCTGGCCTTTTGGGGCACTTGCACTTAGCAGAGTGTCCAGCTTCCCGAGAGCCGTCGCCAGAATTTTGGACCCTAGAGGTGGTCTCTGTCGGTCCCGAGACATTGCCTCTGGATTTGGTGCCCAGGGTGAATTGGAGGTCCTGAGCACAGACCCGGGGCGAAGGCGCCCGGCGCCACGTCAAAAATTCCCCAAGAGCGGCGGCTTGCGATTTCGCACCACACATGGGGTCGGTGATCGGGAGCACCAGCACCAGCATTTCTCTGACAGCTTGGCCTCTGAGGTCCAGACCTGGCCTTTTGGGGCACTTGCACCTAGCAGAGTGTCCAGCTTCCCGAGAGCCGTCGCCAGAATTTTGGACCCTAGAGGTGGTCTCTGTCGGTCCCGAGACATTGCCTCTGGATTTGGTGCCCAGGGTGAACTTGTCTGCCCTGAACGCAGTTCTGGGGCGAAGGCGCCCGGCGCCACGTCAAAAATTCCCCAAGAGCTGCCGCTTGCGATTTTGCACCACACATGGGGTCGGTGATCGGGACCACCAGCACCGGCATTTCTCTGACAGCTTGGCCTCTGAGGTCCAGACCTGGCCTTTTGGGGCACTTGCACCTAGCAGAGTGTCCAGCTTCCCGAGAGCCGTCGCCAGAATTTTGGACCCTAGAGGTGGTCTCTGTCGGTCCCGAGACATTGCCTCTGGATTTGGTGCCCAGGGTGAATTGGAGGTCCTGAGCGCAGGTCTGGGGCGAAGGCGCCCGGCGCCACGTCAAGAATTCCCCAAGAGCTGCCGCTTGCGATTTCGCACCACACATGGGGTCGGTGATCGGGAGCACCAGCACCGGCATTTCTCTGACAGCTTGGCCTCTGGGATCCAGACCTGGCCTTTTGGGGCACTTGCACCTAGCAGAGTGCCCAGCTTCCCGAGAGCCGTCGTCAGAATTTTGGACCCTAGAGGTGGTCTCTGTCGGTCCCGAGACATTGCCTCTGGATTTGGTGCCCAGGGTGAATTGGAGGTCCTGAGCGCAGGTCTGGGGCGGAGGCGCCCGGCGCCACGTCAAGAATTCCCCAAGAGCTGCCGCTTGCGATTTCGCACCACACATGGGGTCGGTGATCGGGACCACCAGCACCGGCATTTCTCTGACACCTTCCCTCTGGGATCCAGACCTGGCCTTTTGGGGCACTTGCACCTAGCAGAGTGCCCAGCTTCCCGAGAGCCGTCGTCAGAATTTTGGACCCTAGAGGTGGTCTCTGTCGGTCCCGAGACATTGCCTCTGGATTTGGTGCCCAGGGTGAACCTGTCTGCCCTGAGCGCAGGTCTGGGGCGGAGGCGCCCGGCGCCACGTCAAGAATTCCCCAAGAGCTGCCGCTTGCGATTTCGCACCACACATGGGGTCGGTGATCGGGACCACCAGCACCGGCATTTCTCTGACACCTTCCCTCTGGGATCCAGACCTGGCCTTTTGGGGCACTTGCACCTAGCAGAGTGCCCAGCTTCCCGAGAGCCGTCGTCAGAATTTTGGACCCTAGAGGTGGTCTCTGTCGGTCCCGAGACATTGCCTCTGGATTTGGTGCCCAGGGTGAACCTGTCTGCCCTGAGCGCAGGTGTGGGGCGGAGGCGCCCGGCGCCACGTCAAGAATTCCCCAAGAGCTGCCGCTTGCGATTTCGCACCACACATGGGGTCGGTGATCGGGAGCACCAGCACCGGCATTTCTCTGACAGCTTGGTCTCTGGGATCCAGACCTGGCCTTTTGGGGCACTTGCACTTAGCAGAGTGTCCAGCTTCCCGAGAGCCGTCGCCAGAATTTTGGACCCTAGAGGTGGTCTCTGTCGGTCCCGAGACATTGCCTCTGGATTTGGTGCCCAGGGTGAATTGGAGGTCCTGAGCGCAGGTCTGGGGCGAAGGCGCCCGGCGCCACGTCAAGGATTCCCCAAGAGCTGCCGCTTGCGATTTCGCACCACACATGGGGTCGGTGATCGGGAGCACCAGCACCGGCATTTCTCTGACAGCTTGGTCTCTGGGATCCAGACCTGGCCTTTTGGGGCACTTGCACTTAGCAGAGTGTCCAGCTTCCCGAGAGCCGTCGCCAGAATTTTGGACCCTAGAGGTGGTCTCTGTCGGTCCCGAGACATTGCCTCTGGATTTGGTGCCCAGGGTGAATTGGAGGTCCTGAGCACAGACCCGGGGCGAAGGCGCCCGGCGCCACGTCAAAAATTCCCCAAGAGCGGCGGCTTGCGATTTCGCACCACACATGGGGTCGGTGATCGGGAGCACCAGCACCAGCATTTCTCTGACAGCTTGGCCTCTGAGGTCCAGACCTGGCCTTTTGGGGCACTTGCACCTAGCAGAGTGTCCAGCTTCCCGAGAGCCGTCGTCAGAATTTTGGACCCTAGAGGTGGTCTCTGTCGGTCCCGAGACATTGCCTCTGGATTTGGTGCCCAGGGTGAACCTGTCTGCCCTGAGCGCAGGTCTGGGGCGAAGGCGCCCGGCGCCACGTCAAGAATTCCCCAAGAGCGGCCGCTTGCGATTTGGCACCACACATGGGGTCGGTGATCGGGACCACCAGCACCGGCATTTCTCTGACAGCTTGGCCTCTGGGATCCAGACCTGGCCTTTTGGGGCACTTGCACTTAGCAGAGTGTCCAGCTTCCCGAGAGCCGTCGCCAGAATTTTGGACCCTAGAGGTGGTCTCTGTCGGTCCCGAGACATTGCCTCTGGATTTGGTGCCCAGGGTGAATTGGAGGTCCTGAGCACAGACCCGGGGCGAAGGCGCCCGGCGCCACGTCAAAAATTCCCCAAGAGCGGCGGCTTGCGATTTCGCACCACACATGGGGTCGGTGATCGGGACCACCAGCACCGGCATTTCTCTGACAGCTTGGCCTCTGGGATCCAGACCTGGCCTTTTGGGGCACTTGCACCTAGCAGAGTGTCCAGCTTCCCGAGAGCCGTCGCCAGAATTTTGGACCCTAGAGGTGGTCTCTGTCAGTCCCGAGACATTGCCTCTGGATTTGGTGCCCAGGGTGAACCTGTCTGCCCTGAGCGCAGGTCTGGGGCGAAGGCGCCCGGCGCCACGTCAAGAATTCCCCAAGAGCTGCCGCTTGCGATTTCGCACCACACATGGGGTCGGTGATCGGGACCACCAGCACCGGCATTTCTCTGACAGCTTGGCCTCTGGGATCCAGACCTGGCCTTTTGGGGCACTTGCACTTAGCAGAGTGTCCAGCTTCCCGAGAGCCGTCGCCAGAATTTTGGACCCTAGAGGTGGTCTCTGTCGGTCCCGAGACATTGCCTCTGGATTTGGTGCCCACGGTGAACCTGTCTGCCCTGAGCGCAGGTCTGGGGCGAAGGTGCCCGGCGCCACGTCAAGAATTCCCCAAGAGCTGCCGCTTGGGATTTCGCACCACACATGGGGTCGGTGATCGGGACCACCAGCACCGGCATTTCTCTGACAGCTTGGCCTCTGAGGTCCAGACCTGGCCTTTTGGGACACTTGCACCTAGCAGAGTGTCCAGCTTCCCGAGAGCCATCGCCAGAATTTTGGACCCTAGAGGTGGTCTCTGTCGGTCCCGAGACATTGCCTCTGGATTTGGTGCCCAGGGTGAACCTGTCTGCCCTGAGCGCAGGTCTGGGGCGAAGGCGCCCGGCGCCACGTCAAGAATTCCCCAAGAGCTGCCGCTTGCGATTTCGCACCACACATGGGGTCGGTGATCGGGAGCACCAGCACCGGCATTTCTCTGACAGCTTGGCCTCTGGGATCCAGACCTGGCCTTTTGGGGCACTTGCACCTAGCAGAGTGCCCAGCTTCCCGAGAGCCGTCGTCAGAATTTTGGACCCTAGAGGTGGTCTCTGTCGGTCCCGAGACATTGCCTCTGGATTTGGTGCCCAGGGTGAACCTGTCTGCCCTGAGCGCAGGTCTGGGGCGGAGGCGCCCGGCGCCACGTCAAGAATTCCCCAAGAGCTGCCGCTTGCGATTTCGCACCACACATGGGGTCGGTGATCGGGACCACCAGCACCGGCATTTCTCTGACAGCTTGGCCTCTGAGGTCCAGACCTGGCCTTTTGGGGCACTTGCACCTAGCAGAGTGCCCAGCTTCCCGAGAGCCGTCGCCAGAATTTTGGACCCTAGAGGTGGTCTCTGTCGGTCCCGAGACATTGCCTCTGGATTTGGTGCCCAGGGTGAACCTGTCTGCCCTGAGCGCAGGTCTGGGGCGAAGGCGCCCGGCGCCACGTCAAGAATTCCCCAAGAGCGGCCGCTTGCGATTTGGCACCACACATGGGGTCGGTGATCGGGACCACCAGCACCGGCATTTCTCTGACAGCTTGGCCTCTGGGATCCAGACCTGGCCTTTTGGGGCACTTGCACTTAGCAGAGTGTCCAGCTTCCCGAGAGCCGTCGCCAGAATTTTGGACCCTAGAGGTGGTCTCTGTCGGTCCCGAGACATTGCCTCTGGATTTGGTGCCCAGGGTGAATTGGAGGTCCTGAGCACAGACCCGGGGCGAAGGCGCCCGGCGCCACGTCAAAAATTCCCCAAGAGCGGCGGCTTGCGATTTCGCACCACACATGGGGTCGGTGATCGGGAGCACCAGCACCAGCATTTCTCTGACAGCTTGGCCTCTGAGGTCCAGACCTGGCCTTTTGGGGCACTTGCACCTAGCAGAGTGTCCAGCTTCCCGAGAGCCGTCGCCAGAATTTTGGACCCTAGAGGTGGTCTCTGTCGGTCCCGAGACATTGCCTCTGGATTTGGTGCCCAGGGTGAACTTGTCTGCCCTGAACGCAGTTCTGGGGCGAAGGCGCCCGGCGCCACGTCAAAAATTCCCCAAGAGCTGCCGCTTGCGATTTTGCACCACACATGGGGTCGGTGATCGGGACCACCAGCACCGGCATTTCTCTGACAGCTTGGCCTCTGAGGTCCAGACCTGGCCTTTTGGGGCACTTGCACCTAGCAGAGTGTCCAGCTTCCCGAGAGCCGTCGCCAGAATTTTGGACCCTAGAGGTGGTCTCTGTCGGTCCCGAGACATTGCCTCTGGATTTGGTGCCCAGGGTGAATTGGAGGTCCTGAGCGCAGGTCTGGGGCGAAGGCGCCCGGCGCCACGTCAAGAATTCCCCAAGAGCTGCCGCTTGCGATTTCGCACCACACATGGGGTCGGTGATCGGGAGCACCAGCACCGGCATTTCTCTGACAGCTTGGCCTCTGGGATCCAGACCTGGCCTTTTGGGGCACTTGCACCTAGCAGAGTGCCCAGCTTCCCGAGAGCCGTCGTCAGAATTTTGGACCCTAGAGGTGGTCTCTGTCGGTCCCGAGACATTGCCTCTGGATTTGGTGCCCAGGGTGAATTGGAGGTCCTGAGCGCAGGTCTGGGGCGGAGGCGCCCGGCGCCACGTCAAGAATTCCCCAAGAGCTGCCGCTTGCGATTTCGCACCACACATGGGGTCGGTGATCGGGACCACCAGCACCGGCATTTCTCTGACACCTTCCCTCTGGGATCCAGACCTGGCCTTTTGGGGCACTTGCACCTAGCAGAGTGCCCAGCTTCCCGAGAGCCGTCGTCAGAATTTTGGACCCTAGAGGTGGTCTCTGTCGGTCCCGAGACATTGCCTCTGGATTTGGTGCCCAGGGTGAACCTGTCTGCCCTGAGCGCAGGTCTGGGGCGGAGGCGCCCGGCGCCACGTCAAGAATTCCCCAAGAGCTGCCGCTTGCGATTTCGCACCACACATGGGGTCGGTGATCGGGACCACCAGCACCGGCATTTCTCTGACACCTTCCCTCTGGGATCCAGACCTGGCCTTTTGGGGCACTTGCACCTAGCAGAGTGTCCAGCTTCCCGAGAGCCGTCGCCAGAATTTTGGACCCTAGAGGTGGTCTCTGTCGGTCCCGAGACATTGCCTCTGGATTTGGTGCCCAGGGTGAATTGGAGGTCCTGAGCACAGACCCGGGGCGAAGGCGCCCGGCGCCACGTCAAAAATTCCCCAAGAGCTGCCGCTTGCGATTTCGCACCACACATGGGGTCGGTGATCGGGACCACCAGCACCGGCATTTCTCTGACAGCTTGGCCTCTGAGGTCCAGACCTGGCCTTTTGGGGCACTTGCACCTAGCAGAGTGTCCAGCTTCCCGAGAGCCGTCGCCAGAATTTTGGACCCTAGAGGTGGTCTCTGTCGGTCCCGAGACATTGCCTCTGGATTTGGTGCCCAGGGTGAACCTGTCTGCCCTGAGCGCAGGTCTGGGGCGAAGGCGCCCGGCGCCACGTCAAGAATTCCCCAAGAGCGGCCGCTTGCGATTTGGCACCACACATGGGGTCGGTGATCGGGACCACCAGCACCGGCATTTCTCTGACAGCTTGGCCTCTGGGATCCAGACCTGGCCTTTTGGGGCACTTGCACTTAGCAGAGTGTCCAGCTTCCCGAGAGCCGTCGCCAGAATTTTGGACCCTAGAGGTGGTCTCTGTCGGTCCCGAGACATTGCCTCTGGATTTGGTGCCCAGGGTGAACTTGTCTGCCCTGAACGCAGTTCTGGGGCGAAGGCGCCCGGCGCCACGTCAAAAATTCCCCAAGAGCTGCCGCTTGCGATTTTGCACCACACATGGGGTCGGTGATCGGGACCACCAGCACCGGCATTTCTCTGACAGCTTGGCCTCTGAGGTCCAGACCTGGCCTTTTGGGGCACTTGCACCTAGCAGAGTGTCCAGCTTCCCGAGAGCCGTCGCCAGAATTTTGGACCCTAGAGGTGGTCTCTGTCGGTCCCGAGACATTGCCTCTGGATTTGGTGCCCAGGGTGAACCTGTCTGCCCTGAGCGCAGGTCTGGGGCGGAGGCGCCCGGCGCCACGTCAAGAATTCCCCAAGAGCTGCCGCTTGCGATTTCGCACCACACATGGGGTCGGTGATCGGGACCACCAGCACCGGCATTTCTCTGACACCTTCCCTCTGGGATCCAGACCTGGCCTTTTGGGGCACTTGCACTTAGCAGAGTGTCCAGCTTCCCGAGAGCCGTCGCCAGAATTTTGGACCCTAGAGGTGGTCTCTGTCGGTCCCGAGACATTGCCTCTGGATTTGGTGCCCAGGGTGAATTGGAGGTCCTGAGCGCAGGTCTGGGGCGAAGGCGCCCGGCGCCACGTCAAGAATTCCCCAAGAGCTGCCGCTTGCGATTTCGCACCACACATGGGGTCGGTGATCGGGACCACCAGCACCGGCATTTCTCTGACAGCTTGGTCTCTGGGATCCAGACCTGGCCTTTTGGGGCACTTGCACTTAGCAGAGTGTCCAGCTTCCCGAGAGCCGTCGCCAGAATTTTGGACCCTAGAGGTGGTCTCTGTCGGTCCCGAGACATTGCCTCTGGATTTGGTGCCCAGGGTGAATTGGAGGTCCTGAGCACAGACCCGGGGCGAAGGCGCCCGGCGCCACGTCAAAAATTCCCCAAGAGCTGCCGCTTGCGATTTCGCACCACACATGGGGTCGGTGATCGGGACCACCAGCACCGGCATTTCTCTGACAGCTTGGCCTCTGAGGTCCAGACCTGGCCTTTTGGGGCACTTGCACCTAGCAGAGTGTCCAGCTTCCCGAGAGCCGTCGCCAGAATTTTGGACCCTAGAGGTGGTCTCTGTCGGTCCCGAGACATTGCCTCTGGATTTGGTGCCCAGGGTGAACCTGTCTGCCCTGAGCGCAGGTCTGGGGCGAAGGCGCCCGGCGCCACGTCAAGAATTCCCCAAGAGCGGCCGCTTGCGATTTGGCACCACACATGGGGTCGGTGATCGGGACCACCAGCACCGGCATTTCTCTGACAGCTTGGCCTCTGGGATCCAGACCTGGCCTTTTGGGGCACTTGCACTTAGCAGAGTGTCCAGCTTCCCGAGAGCCGTCGCCAGAATTTTGGACCCTAGAGGTGGTCTCTGTCGGTCCCGAGACATTGCCTCTGGATTTGGTGCCCAGGGTGAATTGGAGGTCCTGAGCACAGACCCGGGGCGAAGGCGCCCGGCGCCACGTCAAAAATTCCCCAAGAGCGGCGGCTTGCGATTTCGCACCACACATGGGGTCGGTGATCGGGACCACCAGCACCAGCATTTCTCTGACAGCTTGGCCTCTGAGGTCCAGACCTGGCCTTTTGGGGCACTTGCACCTAGCAGAGTGTCCAGCTTCCCGAGAGCCGTCGCCAGAATTTTGGACCCTAGAGGTGGTCTCTGTCGGTCCCGAGACATTGCCTCTGGATTTGGTGCCCAGGGTGAACTTGTCTGCCCTGAACGCAGTTCTGGGGCGAAGGCGCCCGGCGCCACGTCAAAAATTCCCCAAGAGCTGCCGCTTGCGATTTTGCACCACACATGGGGTCGGTGATCGGGACCACCAGCACCGGCATTTCTCTGACAGCTTGGCCTCTGAGGTCCAGACCTGGCCTTTTGGGGCACTTGCACCTAGCAGAGTGTCCAGCTTCCCGAGAGCCGTCGCCAGAATTTTGGACCCTAGAGGTGGTCTCTGTCGGTCCCGAGACATTGCCTCTGGATTTGGTGCCCAGGGTGAACCTGTCTGCCCTGAGCGCAGGTCTGGGGCGGAGGCGCCCGGCGCCACGTCAACAATTCCCCAAGAGCTGCCGCTTGCGATTTCGCACCACACATGGGGTCGGTGATCGGGAGCACCAGCACCGGCATTTCTCTGACAGCTTGGTCTCTGGGATCCAGACCTGGCCTTTTGGGGCACTTGCACTTAGCAGAGTGTCCAGCTTCCCGAGAGCCGTCGCCATAATTTTGGACCCTAGAGGTGGTCTCTGTCGGTCCCGAGACATTGCCTCTGGATTTGGTGCCCAGGGTGAATTGGAGGTCCTGAGCGCAGGTCTGGGGCGAAGGCGCCCGGCGCCACGTCAAGGATTCCCCAAGAGCTGCCGCTTGCGATTTCGCACCACACATGGGGTCGGTGATCGGGAGCACCAGCACCGGCATTTCTCTGACAGCTTGGTCTCTGGGATCCAGACCTGGCCTTTTGGGGCACTTGCACTTAGCAGAGTGTCCAGCTTCCCGAGAGCCGTCGCCAGAATTTTGGACCCTAGAGGTGGTCTCTGTCGGTCCCGAGACATTGCCTCTGGATTTGGTGCCCAGGGTGAATTGGAGGTCCTGAGCACAGACCCGGGGCGAAGGCGCCCGGCGCCACGTCAAAAATTCCCCAAGAGCGGCGGCTTGCGATTTCGCACCACACATGGGGTCGGTGATCGGGAGCACCAGCACCAGCATTTCTCTGACAGCTTGGCCTCTGAGGTCCAGACCTGGCCTTTTGGGGCACTTGCACCTAGCAGAGTGTCCAGCTTCCCGAGAGCCGTCGTCAGAATTTTGGACCCTAGAGGTGGTCTCTGTCGGTCCCGAGACATTGCCTCTGGATTTGGTGCCCAGGGTGAACCTGTCTGCCCTGAGCGCAGGTCTGGGGCGAAGGCGCCCGGCGCCACGTCAAGAATTCCCCAAGAGCGGCCGCTTGCGATTTGGCACCACACATGGGGTCAGTGATCGGGACCACCAGCACCGGCATTTCTCTGACAGCTTGGCCTCTGGGATCCAGACCTGGCCTTTTGGGGCACTTGCACTTAGCAGAGTGTCCAGCTTCCCGAGAGCCGTCGCCAGAATTTTGGACCCTAGAGGTGGTCTCTGTCGGTCCCGAGACATTGCCTCTGGATTTGGTGCCCAGGGTGAATTGGAGGTCCTGAGCACAGACCCGGGGCGAAGGCGCCCGGCGCCACGTCAAAAATTCCCCAAGAGCGGCGGCTTGCGATTTCGCACCACACATGGGGTCGGTGATCGGGACCACCAGCACCGGCATTTCTCTGACAGCTTGGCCTCTGGGATCCAGACCTGGCCTTTTGGGGCACTTGCACCTAGCAGAGTGTCCAGCTTCCCGAGAGCCGTCGCCAGAATTTTGGACCCTAGAGGTGGTCTCTGTCAGTCCCGAGACATTGCCTCTGGATTTGGTGCCCAGGGTGAACCTGTCTGCCCTGAGCGCAGGTCTGGGGCGAAGGCGCCCGGCGCCACGTCAAGAATTCCCCAAGAGCTGCCGCTTGCGATTTCGCACCACACATGGGGTCGGTGATCGGGACCACCAGCACCGGCATTTCTCTGACAGCTTGGCCTCTGGGATCCAGACCTGGCCTTTTGGGGCACTTGCACTTAGCAGAGTGTCCAGCTTCCCGAGAGCCGTCGCCAGAATTTTGGACCCTAGAGGTGGTCTCTGTCGGTCCCGAGACATTGCCTCTGGATTTGGTGCCCACGGTGAACCTGTCTGCCCTGAGCGCAGGTCTGGGGCGAAGGTGCCCGGCGCCACGTCAAGAATTCCCCAAGAGCTGCCGCTTGGGATTTCGCACCACACATGGGGTCGGTGATCGGGACCACCAGCACCGGCATTTCTCTGACAGCTTGGCCTCTGAGGTCCAGACCTGGCCTTTTGGGACACTTGCACCTAGCAGAGTGTCCAGCTTCCCGAGAGCCATCGCCAGAATTTTGGACCCTAGAGGTGGTCTCTGTCGGTCCCGAGACATTGCCTCTGGATTTGGTGCCCAGGGTGAACCTGTCTGCCCTGAGCGCAGGTCTGGGGCGAAGGCGCCCGGCGCCACGTCAAGAATTCCCCAAGAGCTGCCGCTTGCGATTTCGCACCACACATGGGGTCGGTGATCGGGAGCACCAGCACCGGCATTTCTCTGACAGCTTGGCCTCTGGGATCCAGACCTGGCCTTTTGGGGCACTTGCACCTAGCAGAGTGCCCAGCTTCCCGAGAGCCGTCGTCAGAATTTTGGACCCTAGAGGTGGTCTCTGTCGGTCCCGAGACATTGCCTCTGGATTTGGTGCCCAGGGTGAACCTGTCTGCCCTGAGCGCAGGTCTGGGGCGGAGGCGCCCGGCGCCACGTCAAGAATTCCCCAAGAGCTGCCGCTTGCGATTTCGCACCACACATGGGGTCGGTGATCGGGACCACCAGCACCGGCATTTCTCTGACAGCTTGGCCTCTGAGGTCCAGACCTGGCCTTTTGGGGCACTTGCACCTAGCAGAGTGCCCAGCTTCCCGAGAGCCGTCGCCAGAATTTTGGACCCTAGAGGTGGTCTCTGTCGGTCCCGAGACATTGCCTCTGGATTTGGTGCCCAGGGTGAACCTGTCTGCCCTGAGCGCAGGTGTGGGGCGGAGGCGCCCGGCGCCACGTCAAGAATTCCCCAAGAGCTGCCGCTTGCGATTTCGCACCACACATGGGGTCGGTGATCGGGAGCACCAGCACCGGCATTTCTCTGACAGCTTGGTCTCTGGGATCCAGACCTGGCCTTTTGGGGCACTTGCACTTAGCAGAGTGTCCAGCTTCCCGAGAGCCGTCGCCAGAATTTTGGACCCTAGAGGTGGTCTCTGTCGGTCCCGAGACATTGCCTCTGGATTTGGTGCCCAGGGTGAATTGGAGGTCCTGAGCGCAGGTCTGGGGCGAAGGCGCCCGGCGCCACGTCAAGGATTCCCCAAGAGCTGCCGCTTGCGATTTCGCACCACACATGGGGTCGGTGATCGGGAGCACCAGCACCGGCATTTCTCTGACAGCTTGGTCTCTGGGATCCAGACCTGGCCTTTTGGGGCACTTGCACTTAGCAGAGTGTCCAGCTTCCCGAGAGCCGTCGCCAGAATTTTGGACCCTAGAGGTGGTCTCTGTCGGTCCCGAGACATTGCCTCTGGATTTGGTGCCCAGGGTGAATTGGAGGTCCTGAGCACAGACCCGGGGCGAAGGCGCCCGGCGCCACGTCAAAAATTCCCCAAGAGCGGCGGCTTGCGATTTCGCACCACACATGGGGTCGGTGATCGGGAGCACCAGCACCAGCATTTCTCTGACAGCTTGGCCTCTGAGGTCCAGACCTGGCCTTTTGGGGCACTTGCACCTAGCAGAGTGTCCAGCTTCCCGAGAGCCGTCGCCAGAATTTTGGACCCTAGAGGTGGTCTCTGTCGGTCCCGAGACATTGCCTCTGGATTTGGTGCCCAGGGTGAACTTGTCTGCCCTGAACGCAGTTCTGGGGCGAAGGCGCCCGGCGCCACGTCAAAAATTCCCCAAGAGCTGCCGCTTGCGATTTTGCACCACACATGGGGTCGGTGATCGGGACCACCAGCACCGGCATTTCTCTGACAGCTTGGCCTCTGAGGTCCAGACCTGGCCTTTTGGGGCACTTGCACCTAGCAGAGTGTCCAGCTTCCCGAGAGCCGTCGCCAGAATTTTGGACCCTAGAGGTGGTCTCTGTCGGTCCCGAGACATTGCCTCTGGATTTGGTGCCCAGGGTGAATTGGAGGTCCTGAGCGCAGGTCTGGGGCGAAGGCGCCCGGCGCCACGTCAAGAATTCCCCAAGAGCTGCCGCTTGCGATTTCGCACCACACATGGGGTCGGTGATCGGGAGCACCAGCACCGGCATTTCTCTGACAGCTTGGCCTCTGGGATCCAGACCTGGCCTTTTGGGGCACTTGCACCTAGCAGAGTGCCCAGCTTCCCGAGAGCCGTCGTCAGAATTTTGGACCCTAGAGGTGGTCTCTGTCGGTCCCGAGACATTGCCTCTGGATTTGGTGCCCAGGGTGAATTGGAGGTCCTGAGCGCAGGTCTGGGGCGGAGGCGCCCGGCGCCACGTCAAGAATTCCCCAAGAGCTGCCGCTTGCGATTTCGCACCACACATGGGGTCGGTGATCGGGACCACCAGCACCGGCATTTCTCTGACACCTTCCCTCTGGGATCCAGACCTGGCCTTTTGGGGCACTTGCACCTAGCAGAGTGCCCAGCTTCCCGAGAGCCGTCGTCAGAATTTTGGACCCTAGAGGTGGTCTCTGTCGGTCCCGAGACATTGCCTCTGGATTTGGTGCCCAGGGTGAACCTGTCTGCCCTGAGCGCAGGTCTGGGGCGGAGGCGCCCGGCGCCACGTCAAGAATTCCCCAAGAGCTGCCGCTTGCGATTTCGCACCACACATGGGGTCGGTGATCGGGACCACCAGCACCGGCATTTCTCTGACACCTTCCCTCTGGGATCCAGACCTGGCCTTTTGGGGCACTTGCACCTAGCAGAGTGCCCAGCTTCCCGAGAGCCGTCGTCAGAATTTTGGACCCTAGAGGTGGTCTCTGTCGGTCCCGAGACATTGCCTCTGGATTTGGTGCCCAGGGTGAACCTGTCTGCCCTGAGCGCAGGTGTGGGGCGGAGGCGCCCGGCGCCACGTCAAGAATTCCCCAAGAGCTGCCGCTTGCGATTTCGCACCACACATGGGGTCGGTGATCGGGAGCACCAGCACCGGCATTTCTCTGACAGCTTGGTCTCTGGGATCCAGACCTGGCCTTTTGGGGCACTTGCACTTAGCAGAGTGTCCAGCTTCCCGAGAGCCGTCGCCAGAATTTTGGACCCTAGAGGTGGTCTCTGTCGGTCCCGAGACATTGCCTCTGGATTTGGTGCCCAGGGTGAATTGGAGGTCCTGAGCGCAGGTCTGGGGCGAAGGCGCCCGGCGCCACGTCAAGGATTCCCCAAGAGCTGCCGCTTGCGATTTCGCACCACACATGGGGTCGGTGATCGGGAGCACCAGCACCGGCATTTCTCTGACAGCTTGGTCTCTGGGATCCAGACCTGGCCTTTTGGGGCACTTGCACTTAGCAGAGTGTCCAGCTTCCCGAGAGCCGTCGCCAGAATTTTGGACCCTAGAGGTGGTCTCTGTCGGTCCCGAGACATTGCCTCTGGATTTGGTGCCCAGGGTGAATTGGAGGTCCTGAGCACAGACCCGGGGCGAAGGCGCCCGGCGCCACGTCAAAAATTCCCCAAGAGCGGCGGCTTGCGATTTCGCACCACACATGGGGTCGGTGATCGGGAGCACCAGCACCAGCATTTCTCTGACAGCTTGGCCTCTGAGGTCCAGACCTGGCCTTTTGGGGCACTTGCACCTAGCAGAGTGTCCAGCTTCCCGAGAGCCGTCGTCAGAATTTTGGACCCTAGAGGTGGTCTCTGTCGGTCCCGAGACATTGCCTCTGGATTTGGTGCCCAGGGTGAACCTGTCTGCCCTGAGCGCAGGTCTGGGGCGAAGGCGCCCGGCGCCACGTCAAGAATTCCCCAAGAGCGGCCGCTTGCGATTTGGCACCACACATGGGGTCGGTGATCGGGACCACCAGCACCGGCATTTCTCTGACAGCTTGGCCTCTGGGATCCAGACCTGGCCTTTTGGGGCACTTGCACTTAGCAGAGTGTCCAGCTTCCCGAGAGCCGTCGCCAGAATTTTGGACCCTAGAGGTGGTCTCTGTCGGTCCCGAGACATTGCCTCTGGATTTGGTGCCCAGGGTGAATTGGAGGTCCTGAGCACAGACCCGGGGCGAAGGCGCCCGGCGCCACGTCAAAAATTCCCCAAGAGCGGCGGCTTGCGATTTCGCACCACACATGGGGTCGGTGATCGGGACCACCAGCACCGGCATTTCTCTGACAGCTTGGCCTCTGGGATCCAGACCTGGCCTTTTGGGGCACTTGCACCTAGCATAGTGTCCAGCTTCCCGAGAGCCGTCGCCAGAATTTTGGACCCTAGAGGTGGTCTCTGTCAGTCCCGAGACATTGCCTCTGGATTTGGTGCCCAGGGTGAACCTGTCTGCCCTGAGCGCAGGTCTGGGGCGAAGGCGCCCGGCGCCACGTCAAGAATTCCCCAAGAGCTGCCGCTTGCGATTTCGCACCACACATGGGGTCGGTGATCGGGACCACCAGCACCGGCATTTCTCTGACAGCTTGGCCTCTGGGATCCAGACCTGGCCTTTTGGGGCACTTGCACTTAGCAGAGTGTCCAGCTTCCCGAGAGCCGTCGCCAGAATTTTGGACCCTAGAGGTGGTCTCTGTCGGTCCCGAGACATTGCCTCTGGATTTGGTGCCCACGGTGAACCTGTCTGCCCTGAGCGCAGGTCTGGGGCGAAGGTGCCCGGCGCCACGTCAAGAATTCCCCAAGAGCTGCCGCTTGGGATTTCGCACCACACATGGGGTCGGTGATCGGGACCACCAGCACCGGCATTTCTCTGACAGCTTGGCCTCTGAGGTCCAGACCTGGCCTTTTGGGACACTTGCACCTAGCAGAGTGTCCAGCTTCCCGAGAGCCATCGCCAGAATTTTGGACCCTAGAGGTGGTCTCTGTCGGTCCCGAGACATTGCCTCTGGATTTGGTGCCCAGGGTGAACCTGTCTGCCCTGAGCGCAGGTCTGGGGCGAAGGCGCCCGGCGCCACGTCAAGAATTCCCCAAGAGCTGCCGCTTGCGATTTCGCACCACACATGGGGTCGGTGATCGGGAGCACCAGCACCGGCATTTCTCTGACAGCTTGGCCTCTGGGATCCAGACCTGGCCTTTTGGGGCACTTGCACCTAGCAGAGTGCCCAGCTTCCCGAGAGCCGTCGTCAGAATTTTGGACCCTAGAGGTGGTCTCTGTCGGTCCCGAGACATTGCCTCTGGATTTGGTGCCCAGGGTGAACCTGTCTGCCCTGAGCGCAGGTCTGGGGCGGAGGCGCCCGGCGCCACGTCAAGAATTCCCCAAGAGCTGCCGCTTGCGATTTCGCACCACACATGGGGTCGGTGATCGGGACCACCAGCACCGGCATTTCTCTGACAGCTTGGCCTCTGAGGTCCAGACCTGGCCTTTTGGGGCACTTGCACCTAGCAGAGTGCCCAGCTTCCCGAGAGCCGTCGCCAGAATTTTGGACCCTAGAGGTGGTCTCTGTCGGTCCCGAGACATTGCCTCTGGATTTGGTGCCCAGGGTGAACCTGTCTGCCCTGAGCGCAGGTCTGGGGCGAAGGCGCCCGGCGCCACGTCAAGAATTCCCCAAGAGCGGCCGCTTGCGATTTGGCACCACACATGGGGTCGGTGATCGGGACCACCAGCACCGGCATTTCTCTGACAGCTTGGCCTCTGGGATCCAGACCTGGCCTTTTGGGGCACTTGCACTTAGCAGAGTGTCCAGCTTCCCGAGAGCCGTCGCCAGAATTTTGGACCCTAGAGGTGGTCTCTGTCGGTCCCGAGACATTGCCTCTGGATTTGGTGCCCAGGGTGAATTGGAGGTCCTGAGCACAGACCCGGGGCGAAGGCGCCCGGCGCCACGTCAAAAATTCCCCAAGAGCGGCGGCTTGCGATTTCGCACCACACATGGGGTCGGTGATCGGGAGCACCAGCACCAGCATTTCTCTGACAGCTTGGCCTCTGAGGTCCAGACCTGGCCTTTTGGGGCACTTGCACCTAGCAGAGTGTCCAGCTTCCCGAGAGCCGTCGCCAGAATTTTGGACCCTAGAGGTGGTCTCTGTCGGTCCCGAGACATTGCCTCTGGATTTGGTGCCCAGGGTGAACTTGTCTGCCCTGAACGCAGTTCTGGGGCGAAGGCGCCCGGCGCCACGTCAAAAATTCCCCAAGAGCTGCCGCTTGCGATTTTGCACCACACATGGGGTCGGTGATCGGGACCACCAGCACCGGCATTTCTCTGACAGCTTGGCCTCTGAGGTCCAGACCTGGCCTTTTGGGGCACTTGCACCTAGCAGAGTGTCCAGCTTCCCGAGAGCCGTCGCCAGAATTTTGGACCCTAGAGGTGGTCTCTGTCGGTCCCGAGACATTGCCTCTGGATTTGGTGCCCAGGGTGAATTGGAGGTCCTGAGCGCAGGTCTGGGGCGAAGGCGCCCGGCGCCACGTCAAGAATTCCCCAAGAGCTGCCGCTTGCGATTTCGCACCACACATGGGGTCGGTGATCGGGAGCACCAGCACCGGCATTTCTCTGACAGCTTGGCCTCTGGGATCCAGACCTGGCCTTTTGGGGCACTTGCACCTAGCAGAGTGCCCAGCTTCCCGAGAGCCGTCGTCAGAATTTTGGACCCTAGAGGTGGTCTCTGTCGGTCCCGAGACATTGCCTCTGGATTTGGTGCCCAGGGTGAATTGGAGGTCCTGAGCGCAGGTCTGGGGCGGAGGCGCCCGGCGCCACGTCAAGAATTCCCCAAGAGCTGCCGCTTGCGATTTCGCACCACACATGGGGTCGGTGATCGGGACCACCAGCACCGGCATTTCTCTGACACCTTCCCTCTGGGATCCAGACCTGGCCTTTTGGGGCACTTGCACCTAGCAGAGTGCCCAGCTTCCCGAGAGCCGTCGTCAGAATTTTGGACCCTAGAGGTGGTCTCTGTCGGTCCCGAGACATTGCCTCTGGATTTGGTGCCCAGGGTGAACCTGTCTGCCCTGAGCGCAGGTCTGGGGCGGAGGCGCCCGGCGCCACGTCAAGAATTCCCCAAGAGCTGCCGCTTGCGATTTCGCACCACACATGGGGTCGGTGATCGGGACCACCAGCACCGGCATTTCTCTGACACCTTCCCTCTGGGATCCAGACCTGGCCTTTTGGGGCACTTGCACCTAGCAGAGTGTCCAGCTTCCCGAGAGCCGTCGCCAGAATTTTGGACCCTAGAGGTGGTCTCTGTCGGTCCCGAGACATTGCCTCTGGATTTGGTGCCCAGGGTGAATTGGAGGTCCTGAGCACAGACCCGGGGCGAAGGCGCCCGGCGCCACGTCAAAAATTCCCCAAGAGCTGCCGCTTGCGATTTCGCACCACACATGGGGTCGGTGATCGGGACCACCAGCACCGGCATTTCTCTGACAGCTTGGCCTCTGAGGTCCAGACCTGGCCTTTTGGGGCACTTGCACCTAGCAGAGTGTCCAGCTTCCCGAGAGCCGTCGCCAGAATTTTGGACCCTAGAGGTGGTCTCTGTCGGTCCCGAGACATTGCCTCTGGATTTGGTGCCCAGGGTGAACCTGTCTGCCCTGAGCGCAGGTCTGGGGCGAAGGCGCCCGGCGCCACGTCAAGAATTCCCCAAGAGCGGCCGCTTGCGATTTGGCACCACACATGGGGTCGGTGATCGGGACCACCAGCACCGGCATTTCTCTGACAGCTTGGCCTCTGGGATCCAGACCTGGCCTTTTGGGGCACTTGCACTTAGCAGAGTGTCCAGCTTCCCGAGAGCCGTCGCCAGAATTTTGGACCCTAGAGGTGGTCTCTGTCGGTCCCGAGACATTGCCTCTGGATTTGGTGCCCAGGGTGAACTTGTCTGCCCTGAACGCAGTTCTGGGGCGAAGGCGCCCGGCGCCACGTCAAAAATTCCCCAAGAGCTGCCGCTTGCGATTTTGCACCACACATGGGGTCGGTGATCGGGACCACCAGCACCGGCATTTCTCTGACAGCTTGGCCTCTGAGGTCCAGACCTGGCCTTTTGGGGCACTTGCACCTAGCAGAGTGTCCAGCTTCCCGAGAGCCGTCGCCAGAATTTTGGACCCTAGAGGTGGTCTCTGTCGGTCCCGAGACATTGCCTCTGGATTTGGTGCCCAGGGTGAACCTGTCTGCCCTGAGCGCAGGTCTGGGGCGGAGGCGCCCGGCGCCACGTCAACAATTCCCCAAGAGCTGCCGCTTGCGATTTCGCACCACACATGGGGTCGGTGATCGGGAGCACCAGCACCGGCATTTCTCTGACAGCTTGGTCTCTGGGATCCAGACCTGGCCTTTTGGGGCACTTGCACTTAGCAGAGTGTCCAGCTTCCCGAGAGCCGTCGCCAGAATTTTGGACCCTAGAGGTGGTCTCTGTCGGTCCCGAGACATTGCCTCTGGATTTGGTGCCCAGGGTGAATTGGAGGTCCTGAGCGCAGGTCTGGGGCGAAGGCGCCCGGCGCCACGTCAAGGATTCCCCAAGAGCTGCCGCTTGCGATTTCGCACCACATATGGGGTCGGTGATCGGGAGCACCAGCACCGGCATTTCTCTGACAGCTTGGTCTCTGGGATCCAGACCTGGCCTTTTGGGGCACTTGCACTTAGCAGAGTGTCCAGCTTCCCGAGAGCCGTCGCCAGAATTTTGGACCCTAGAGGTGGTCTCTGTCGGTCCCGAGACATTGCCTCTGGATTTGGTGCCCAGGGTGAATTGGAGGTCCTGAGCACAGACCCGGGGCGAAGGCGCCCGGCGCCACGTCAAAAATTCCCCAAGAGCGGCGGCTTGCGATTTCGCACCACACATGGGGTCGGTGATCGGGAGCACCAGCACCAGCATTTCTCTGACAGCTTGGCCTCTGAGGTCCAGACCTGGCCTTTTGGGGCACTTGCACCTAGCAGAGTGTCCAGCTTCCCGAGAGCCGTCGTCAGAATTTTGGACCCTAGAGGTGGTCTCTGTCGGTCCCGAGACATTGCCTCTGGATTTGGTGCCCAGGGTGAACCTGTCTGCCCTGAGCGCAGGTCTGGGGCGAAGGCGCCCGGCGCCACGTCAAGAATTCCCCAAGAGCGGCCGCTTGCGATTTGGCACCACACATGGGGTCGGTGATCGGGACCACCAGCACCGGCATTTCTCTGACAGCTTGGCCTCTGGGATCCAGACCTGGCCTTTTGGGGCACTTGCACTTAGCAGAGTGTCCAGCTTCCCGAGAGCCGTCGCCAGAATTTTGGACCCTAGAGGTGGTCTCTGTCGGTCCCGAGACATTGCCTCTGGATTTGGTGCCCAGGGTGAATTGGAGGTCCTGAGCACAGACCCGGGGCGAAGGCGCCCGGCGCCACGTCAAAAATTCCCCAAGAGCGGCGGCTTGCGATTTCGCACCACACATGGGGTCGGTGATCGGGAGCACCAGCACCAGCATTTCTCTGACAGCTTGGCCTCTGAGGTCCAGACCTGGCCTTTTGGGGCACTTGCACCTAGCAGAGTGTCCAGCTTCCCGAGAGCCGTCGCCAGAATTTTGGACCCTAGAGGTGGTCTCTGTCGGTCCCGAGACATTGCCTCTGGATTTGGTGCCCAGGGTGAACTTGTCTGCCCTGAACGCAGTTCTGGGGCGAAGGCGCCCGGCGCCACGTCAAAAATTCCCCAAGAGCTGCCGCTTGCGATTTTGCACCACACATGGGGTCGGTGATCGGGACCACCAGCACCGGCATTTCTCTGACAGCTTGGCCTCTGAGGTCCAGACCTGGCCTTTTGGGGCACTTGCACCTAGCAGAGTGTCCAGCTTCCCGAGAGCCGTCGCCAGAATTTTGGACCCTAGAGGTGGTCTCTGTCGGTCCCGAGACATTGCCTCTGGATTTGGTGCCCAGGGTGAATTGGAGGTCCTGAGCGCAGGTCTGGGGCGAAGGCGCCCGGCGCCACGTCAAGAATTCCCCAAGAGCTGCCGCTTGCGATTTCGCACCACACATGGGGTCGGTGATCGGGAGCACCAGCACCGGCATTTCTCTGACAGCTTGGCCTCTGGGATCCAGACCTGGCCTTTTGGGGCACTTGCACCTAGCAGAGTGCCCAGCTTCCCGAGAGCCGTCGTCAGAATTTTGGACCCTAGAGGTGGTCTCTGTCGGTCCCGAGACATTGCCTCTGGATTTGGTGCCCAGGGTGAACCTGTCTGCCCTGAGCGCAGGTCTGGGGCGGAGGCGCCCGGCGCCACGTCAAGAATTCCCCAAGAGCTGCCGCTTGCGATTTCGCACCACACATGGGGTCGGTGATCGGGACCACCAGCACCGGCATTTCTCTGACACCTTCCCTCTGGGATCCAGACCTGGCCTTTTGGGGCACTTACACCTAGCAGAGTGCCCAGCTTCCCGAGAGCCGTCGCCAGAATTTTGGACCCTAGAGGTGGTCTCTGTCGGTCCCGAGACATTGCCTCTGGATTTGGTGCCCAGGGTGAACCTGTCTGCCCTGAGCGCAGGTCTGGGGGGGAGGCGCCCGGCGCCACGTCAACAATTCCCCAAGAGCTGCCGCTTGCGATTTCGCACCACACATGGGGTCGGTGATCGGGAGCACCAGCACCGGCATTTCTCTGACAGCTTGGTCTCTGGGATCCAGACCTGGCCTTTTGGGGCACTTGCACTTAGCAGAGTGTCCAGCTTCCCGAGAGCCGTCGCCAGAATTTTGGACCCTAGAGGTGGTCTCTGTCGGTCCCGAGACATTGCCTCTGGATTTGGTGCCCAGGGTGAATTGGAGGTCCTGAGCGCAGGTCTGGGGCGAAGGCGCCCGGCGCCACGTCAAGGATTCCCCAAGAGCTGCCGCTTGCGATTTCGCACCACATATGGGGTCGGTGATCGGGAGCACCAGCACCGGCATTTCTCTGACAGCTTGGTCTCTGGGATCCAGACCTGGCCTTTTGGGGCACTTGCACTTAGCAGAGTGTCCAGCTTCCCGAGAGCCGTCGCCAGAATTTTGGACCCTAGAGGTGGTCTCTGTTGGTCCCGAGACATTGCCTCTGGATTTGGTGCCCAGGGTGAATTGGAGGTCCTGAGCACAGACCCGGGGCGAAGGCGCCCGGCGCCACGTCAAAAATTCCCCAAGAGCGGCGGCTTGCGATTTCGCACCACACATGGGGTCGGTGATCGGGAGCACCAGCACCAGCATTTCTCTGACAGCTTGGCCTCTGAGGTCCAGACCTGGCCTTTTGGGGCACTTGCACCTAGCAGAGTGTCCAGCTTCCCGAGAGCCGTCGCCAGAATTTTGGACCCTAGAGGTGGTCTCTGTCGGTCCCGAGACATTGCCTCTGGATTTGGTGCCCAGGGTGAATTGGAGGTCCTGAGCGCAGGTCTGGGGCGAAGGCGCCCGGCGCCACGTCAAGAATTCCCCAAGAGCTGCCGCTTGCGATTTCGCACCACACATGGGGTCGGTGATCGGGAGCACCAGCACCGGCATTTCTCTGACAGCTTGGCCTCTGGGATCCAGACCTGGCCTTTTGGGGCACTTGCACCTAGCAGAGTGCCCAGCTTCCCGAGAGCCGTCGTCAGAATTTTGGACCCTAGAGGTGGTCTCTGTCGGTCCCGAGACATTGCCTCTGGATTTGGTGCCCAGGGTGAACCTGTCTGCCCTGAGCGCAGGTCTGGGGCGGAGGCGCCCGGCGCCACGTCAAGAATTCCCCAAGAGCTGCCGCTTGCGATTTCGCACCACACATGGGGTCGGTGATCGGGACCACCAGCACCGGCATTTCTCTGACACCTTCCCTCTGGGATCCAGACCTGGCCTTTTGGGGCACTTACACCTAGCAGAGTGCCCAGCTTCCCGAGAGCCGTCGCCAGAATTTTGGACCCTAGAGGTGGTCTCTGTCGGTCCCGAGACATTGCCTCTGGATTTGGTGCCCAGGGTGAACCTGTCTGCCCTGAGCGCAGGTCTGGGGCGGAGGCGCCCGGCGCCACGTCAACAATTCCCCAAGAGCTGCCGCTTGCGATTTCGCACCACACATGGGGTCGGTGATCGGGAGCACCAGCACCGGCATTTCTCTGACAGCTTGGTCTCTGGGATCCAGACCTGGCCTTTTGGGGCACTTGCACTTAGCAGAGTGTCCAGCTTCCCGAGAGCCGTCGCCAGAATTTTGGACCCTAGAGGTGGTCTCTGTCGGTCCCGAGACATTGCCTCTGGATTTGGTGCCCAGGGTGAATTGGAGGTCCTGAGCGCAGGTCTGGGGCGAAGGCGCCCGGCGCCACGTCAAGGATTCCCCAAGAGCTGCCGCTTGCGATTTCGCACCACATATGGGGTCGGTGATCGGGAGCACCAGCACCGGCATTTCTCTGACAGCTTGGTCTCTGGGATCCAGACCTGGCCTTTTGGGGCACTTGCACTTAGCAGAGTGTCCAGCTTCCCGAGAGCCGTCGCCAGAATTTTGGACCCTAGAGGTGGTCTCTGTCAGTCCCGAGACATTGCCTCTGGATTTGGTGCCCAGGGTGAATTGGAGGTCCTGAGCGCAGACCCGGGGCGAAGGCGCCCGGCGCCACGTCAAAAATTCCCCAAGAGCGGCCGCTTGCGATTTCGCACCACACATGGGGTCGGTGATCGGGACCAACAGCACCGGCATTTCTCTGACAGCTTGGCCTCTGGGATCCAGACCTGGCCTTTTGGGGCACTTGCACCTAGCAGAGTGTCCAGCTTCCCGAGAGCCGTCGCCAGAATTTTGGACCCTAGAGGTGGTCTCTGTCAGTCCCGAGACATTGCCTCTGGATTTGGTGCCCAGGGTGAACCTGTCTGCCCTGAGCGCAGGTCTGGGGCGAAGGCGCCCGGCGCCACGTCAAGAATTCCCCAAGAGCTGCCGCTTGCGATTTCGCACCACACATGGGGTCGGTGATCGGGACCACCAGCACCGGCATTTCTCTGACAGCTTGGCCTCTGGGATCCAGACCTGGCCTTTTGGGGCACTTGCACTTAGCAGAGTGTCCAGCTTCCCGAGAGCCGTCGCCAGAATTTTGGACCCTAGAGGTGGTCTCTGTCGGTCCCGAGACATTGCCTCTGGATTTGGTGCCCACGGTGAACCTGTCTGCCCTGAGCGCAGGTCTGGGGCGAAGGTGCCCGGCGCCACGTCAAGAATTCCCCAAGAGCTGCCGCTTGGGATTTCGCACCACACATGGGGTCGGTGATCGGGACCACCAGCACCGGCATTTCTCTGACAGCTTGGCCTCTGAGGTCCAGACCTGGCCTTTTGGGACACTTGCACCTAGCAGAGTGTCCAGCTTCCCGAGAGCCATCGCCAGAATTTTGGACCCTAGAGGTGGTCTCTGTCGGTCCCGAGACATTGCCTCTGGATTTGGTGCCCAGGGTGAACCTGTCTGCCCTGAGCGCAGGTCTGGGGCGAAGGCGCCCGGCGCCACGTCAAGAATTCCCCAAGAGCTGCCGCTTGCGATTTCGCACCACACATGGGGTCGGTGATCGGGAGCACCAGCACCGGCATTTCTCTGACAGCTTGGCCTCTGGGATCCAGACCTGGCCTTTTGGGGCACTTGCACCTAGCAGAGTGCCCAGCTTCCCGAGAGCCGTCGTCAGAATTTTGGACCCTAGAGGTGGTCTCTGTCGGTCCCGAGACATTGCCTCTGGATTTGGTGCCCAGGGTCAACCTGTCTGCCCTGAGCGCAGGTCTGGGGCGGAGGCGCCCGGCGCCACGTCAAGAATTCCCCAAGAGCTGCCGCTTGCGATTTCGCACCACACATGGGGTCGGTGATCGGGACCACCAGCACCGGCATTTCTCTGACAGCTTGGCCTCTGAGGTCCAGACCTGGCCTTTTGGGGCACTTGCACCTAGCAGAGTGCCCAGCTTCCCGAGAGCCGTCGCCAGAATTTTGGACCCTAGAGGTGGTCTCTGTCGGTCCCGAGACATTGCCTCTGGATTTGGTGCCCAGGGTGAACCTGTCTGCCCTGAGCGCAGGTCTGGGGGGGAGGCGCCCGGCGCCACGTCAACAATTCCCCAAGAGCTGCCGCTTGCGATTTCGCACCACACATGGGGTCGGTGATCGGGAGCACCAGCACCGGCATTTCTCTGACAGCTTGGTCTCTGGGATCCAGACCTGGCCTTTTGGGGCACTTGCACTTAGCAGAGTGTCCAGCTTCCCGAGAGCCGTCGCCAGAATTTTGGACCCTAGAGGTGGTCTCTGTCGGTCCCGAGACATTGCCTCTGGATTTGGTGCCCAGGGTGAATTGGAGGTCCTGAGCGCAGGTCTGGGGCGAAGGCGCCCGGCGCCACGTCAAGGATTCCCCAAGAGCTGCCGCTTGCGATTTCGCACCACACATGGGGTCGGTGATCGGGACCACCAGCACCGGCATTTCTCTGACAGCTTGGCCTCTGGGATCCAGACCTGGCCTTTTGGGGCACTTGCACTTAGCAGAGTGTCCAGCTTCCCGAGAGCCGTCGCCAGAATTTTGGACCCTAGAGGTGGTCTCTGTCGGTCCCGAGACATTGCCTCTGGATTTGGTGCCCAGGGTGAATTGGAGGTCCTGAGCACAGACCCGGGGCGAAGGCGCCCGGCGCCACGTCAAGAATTCCCCAAGAGCGGCGGCTTGCGATTTCGCACCACACATGGGGTCGGTGATCGGGAGCACCAGCACCAGCATTTCTCTGACAGCTTGGCCTCTGAGGTCCAGACCTGGCCTTTTGGGGCACTTGCACCTAGCAGAGTGTCCAGCTTCCCGAGAGCCGTCGCCAGAATTTTGGACCCTAGAGGTGGTCTCTGTCGGTCCCGAGACATTGCCTCTGGATTTGGTGCCCAGGGTGAACTTGTCTGCCCTGAACGCAGTTCTGGGGCGAAGGCGCCCGGCGCCACGTCAAAAATTCCCCAAGAGCTGCCGCTTGCGATTTTGCACCACACATGGGGTCGGTGATCGGGACCACCAGCACCGGCATTTCTCTGACAGCTTGGCCTCTGAGGTCCAGACCTGGCCTTTTGGGGCACTTGCACCTAGCAGAGTGTCCAGCTTCCCGAGAGCCGTCGCCAGAATTTTGGACCCTAGAGGTGGTCTCTGTCGGTCCCGAGACATTGCCTCTGGATTTGGTGCCCAGGGTGAATTGGAGGTCCTGAGCGCAGGTCTGGGGCGAAGGCGCCCGGCGCCACGTCAAGAATTCCCCAAGAGCTGCCGCTTGCGATTTCGCACCACACATGGGGTCGGTGATCGGGACCACCAGCACCGGCATTTCTCTGACAGCTTGGCCTCTGAGGTCCAGACCTGGCCTTTTGGGGCACTTGCACCTAGCAGAGTGCCCAGCTTCCCGAGAGCCGTCGCCAGAATTTTGGACCCTAGAGGTGGTCTCTGTCGGTCCCGAGACATTGCCTCTGGATTTGGTGCCCAGGGTGAACCTGTCTGCCCTGAGCGCAGGTCTGGGGGGGAGGCGCCCGGCGCCACGTCAACAATTCCCCAAGAGCTGCCGCTTGCGATTTCGCACCACACATGGGGTCGGTGATCGGGAGCACCAGCACCGGCATTTCTCTGACAGCTTGGTCTCTGGGATCCAGACCTGGCCTTTTGGGGCACTTGCACTTAGCAGAGTGTCCAGCTTCCCGAGAGCCGTCGCCAGAATTTTGGACCCTAGAGGTGGTCTCTGTCGGTCCCGAGACATTGCCTCTGGATTTGGTGCCCAGGGTGAATTGGAGGTCCTGAGCGCAGGTCTGGGGCGAAGGCGCCCGGCGCCACGTCAAGGATTCCCCAAGAGCTGCCGCTTGCGATTTCGCACCACACATGGGGTCGGTGATCGGGACCACCAGCACCGGCATTTCTCTGACAGCTTGGCCTCTGGGATCCAGACCTGGCCTTTTGGGGCACTTGCACTTAGCAGAGTGTCCAGCTTCCCGAGAGCCGTCGCCAGAATTTTGGACCCTAGAGGTGGTCTCTGTCGGTCCCGAGACATTGCCTCTGGATTTGGTGCCCAGGGTGAATTGGAGGTCCTGAGCACAGACCCGGGGCGAAGGCGCCCGGCGCCACGTCAAGAATTCCCCAAGAGCGGCGGCTTGCGATTTCGCACCACACATGGGGTCGGTGATCGGGAGCACCAGCACCAGCATTTCTCTGACAGCTTGGCCTCTGAGGTCCAGACCTGGCCTTTTGGGGCACTTGCACCTAGCAGAGTGTCCAGCTTCCCGAGAGCCGTCGCCAGAATTTTGGACCCTAGAGGTGGTCTCTGTCGGTCCCGAGACATTGCCTCTGGATTTGGTGCCCAGGGTGAACTTGTCTGCCCTGAACGCAGTTCTGGGGCGAAGGCGCCCGGCGCCACGTCAAAAATTCCCCAAGAGCTGCCGCTTGCGATTTTGCACCACACATGGGGTCGGTGATCGGGACCACCAGCACCGGCATTTCTCTGACAGCTTGGCCTCTGAGGTCCAGACCTGGCCTTTTGGGGCACTTGCACCTAGCAGAGTGTCCAGCTTCCCGAGAGCCGTCGCCAGAATTTTGGACCCTAGAGGTGGTCTCTGTCGGTCCCGAGACATTGCCTCTGGATTTGGTGCCCAGGGTGAATTGGAGGTCCTGAGCGCAGGTCTGGGGCGAAGGCGCCCGGCGCCACGTCAAGAATTCCCCAAGAGCTGCCGCTTGCGATTTCGCACCACACATGGGGTCGGTGATCGGGAGCACCAGCACCGGCATTTCTCTGACACCTTCCCTCTGGGATCCAGACCTGGCCTTTTGGGGCACTTACTTACACCTAGCAGAGTGCCCAGCTTCCCGAGAGCCGTCGCCAGAATTTTGGACCCTAGAGGTGGTCTCTGTCGGTCCCGAGACATTGCCTCTGGATTTGGTGCCCAGGGTGAACCTGTCTGCCCTGAGCGCAGGTCTGGGGCGGAGGCGCCCGGCGCCACGTCAAGAATTCCCCAAGAGCTGCCGCTTGCGATTTCGCACCACACATGGGGTCGGTGATCGGGACCACCAGCACCGGCATTTCTCTGACAGCTTGGCCTCTGGGATCCAGACCTGGCCTTTTGGGGCACTTACTTACACCTAGCAGAGTGCCCAGCTTCCCGAGAGCCGTCGCCAGAATTTTGGACCCTAGAGGTGGTCTCTGTCGGTCCCGAGACATTGCCTCTGGATTTGGTGCCCAGGGTGAACCTGTCTGCCCTGAGCGCAGGTCTGGGGCGGAGGCGCCCGGCGCCACGTCAACAATTCCCCAAGAGCTGCCGCTTGCGATTTCGCACCACACATGGGGTCGGTGATCGGGAGCACCAGCACCGGCATTTCTCTGACAGCTTGGTCTCTGGGATCCAGACCTGGCCTTTTGGGGCACTTGCACTTAGCAGAGTGTCCAGCTTCCCGAGAGCCGTCGCCAGAATTTTGGACCCTAGAGGTGGTCTCTGTCGGTCCCGAGACATTGCCTCTGGATTTGGTGCCCAGGGTGAATTGGAGGTCCTGAGCGCAGGTCTGGGGCGAAGGCGCCCGGCGCCACGTCAAGGATTCCCCAAGAGCTGCCGCTTGCGATTTCGCACCACATATGGGGTCGGTGATCGGGAGCACCAGCACCGGCATTTCTCTGACAGCTTGGTCTCTGGGATCCAGACCTGGCCTTTTGGGGCACTTGCACTTAGCAGAGTGTCCAGCTTCCCGAGAGCCGTCGCCAGAATTTTGGACCCTAGAGGTGGTCTCTGTCAGTCCCGAGACATTGCCTCTGGATTTGGTGCCCAGGGTGAATTGGAGGTCCTGAGCGCAGACCCGGGGCGAAGGCGCCCGGCGCCACGTCAAAAATTCCCCAAGAGCGGCCGCTTGCGATTTCGCACCACACATGGGGTCGGTGATCGGGACCACCAGCACCGGCATTTCTCTGACAGCTTGGCCTCTGGGATCCAGACCTGGCCTTTTGGGGCACTTGCACCTAGCAGAGTGTCCAGCTTCCCGAGAGCCGTCGCCAGAATTTTGGACCCTAGAGGTGGTCTCTGTCAGTCCCGAGACATTGCCTCTGGATTTGGTGCCCAGGGTGAACCTGTCTGCCCTGAGCGCAGGTCTGGGGCGAAGGCGCCCGGCGCCACGTCAAGAATTCCCCAAGAGCTGCCGCTTGCGATTTCGCACCACACATGGGGTCGGTGATCGGGACCACCAGCACCGGCATTTCTCTGACAGCTTGGCCTCTGGGATCCAGACCTGGCCTTTTGGGGCACTTGCACTTAGCAGAGTGTCCAGCTTCCCGAGAGCCGTCGCCAGAATTTTGGACCCTAGAGGTGGTCTCTGTCGGTCCCGAGACATTGCCTCTGGATTTGGTGCCCACGGTGAACCTGTCTGCCCTGAGCGCAGGTCTGGGGCGAAGGTGCCCGGCGCCACGTCAAGAATTCCCCAAGAGCTGCCGCTTGGGATTTCGCACCACACATGGGGTCGGTGATCGGGACCACCAGCACCGGCATTTCTCTGACAGCTTGGCCTCTGAGGTCCAGACCTGGCCTTTTGGGACACTTGCACCTAGCAGAGTGTCCAGCTTCCCGAGAGCCATCGCCAGAATTTTGGACCCTAGAGGTGGTCTCTGTCGGTCCCGAGACATTGCCTCTGGATTTGGTGCCCAGGGTGAACCTGTCTGCCCTGAGCGCAGGTCTGGGGCGAAGGCGCCCGGCGCCACGTCAAGAATTCCCCAAGAGCTGCCGCTTGCGATTTCGCACCACACATGGGGTCGGTGATCGGGAGCACCAGCACCGGCATTTCTCTGACAGCTTGGCCTCTGGGATCCAGACCTGGCCTTTTGGGGCACTTGCACCTAGCAGAGTGCCCAGCTTCCCGAGAGCCGTCGTCAGAATTTTGGACCCTAGAGGTGGTCTCTGTCGGTCCCGAGACATTGCCTCTGGATTTGGTGCCCAGGGTCAACCTGTCTGCCCTGAGCGCAGGTCTGGGGCGGAGGCGCCCGGCGCCACGTCAAGAATTCCCCAAGAGCTGCCGCTTGCGATTTGGCACCACACATGGGGTCGGTGATCGGGACCACCAGCACCGGCATTTCTCTGACAGCTTGGCCTCTGGGATCCAGACCTGGCCTTTTGGGGCACTTGCACTTAGCAGAGTGTCCAGCTTCCCGAGAGCCGTCGCCAGAATTTTGGACCCTAGAGGTGGTCTCTGTCGGTCCCGAGACATTGCCTCTGGATTTGGTGCCCAGGGTGAATTGGAGGTCCTGAGCACAGACCCGGGGCGAAGGCGCCCGGCGCCACGTCAAAAATTCCCCAAGAGCGGCGGCTTGCGATTTCGCACCACACATGGGGTCGGTGATCGGGAGCACCAGCACCAGCATTTCTCTGACAGCTTGGCCTCTGAGGTCCAGACCTGGCCTTTTGGGGCACTTGCACCTAGCAGAGTGTCCAGCTTCCCGAGAGCCGTCGCCAGAATTTTGGACCCTAGAGGTGGTCTCTGTCGGTCCCGAGACATTGCCTCTGGATTTGGTGCCCAGGGTGAACTTGTCTGCCCTGAACGCAGTTCTGGGGCGAAGGCGCCCGGCGCCACGTCAAAAATTCCCCAAGAGCTGCCGCTTGCGATTTTGCACCACACATGGGGTCGGTGATCGGGACCACCAGCACCGGCATTTCTCTGACAGCTTGGCCTCTGAGGTCCAGACCTGGCCTTTTGGGGCACTTGCACCTAGCAGAGTGTCCAGCTTCCCGAGAGCCGTCGCCAGAATTTTGGACCCTAGAGGTGGTCTCTGTCGGTCCCGAGACATTGCCTCTGGATTTGGTGCCCAGGGTGAATTGGAGGTCCTGAGCGCAGGTCTGGGGCGAAGGCGCCCGGCGCCACGTCAAGAATTCCCCAAGAGCTGCCGCTTGCGATTTCGCACCACACATGGGGTCGGTGATCGGGAGCACCAGCACCGGCATTTCTCTGACAGCTTGGCCTCTGGGATCCAGACCTGGCCTTTTGGGGCACTTGCACCTAGCAGAGTGCCCAGCTTCCCGAGAGCCGTCGTCAGAATTTTGGACCCTAGAGGTGGTCTCTGTCGGTCCCGAGACATTGCCTCTGGATTTGGTGCCCAGGGTGAACCTGTCTGCCCTGAGCGCAGGTCTGGGGCGGAGGCGCCCGGCGCCACGTCAAGAATTCCCCAAGAGCTGCCGCTTGCGATTTCGCACCACACATGGGGTCGGTGATCGGGACCACCAGCACCGGCATTTCTCTGACACCTTCCCTCTGGGATCCAGACCTGGCCTTTTGGGGCACTTACACCTAGCAGAGTGCCCAGCTTCCCGAGAGCCGTCGCCAGAATTTTGGACCCTAGAGGTGGTCTCTGTCGGTCCCGAGACATTGCCTCTGGATTTGGTGCCCAGGGTGAACCTGTCTGCCCTGAGCGCAGGTCTGGGGCGGAGGCGCCCGGCGCCACGTCAACAATTCCCCAAGAGCTGCCGCTTGCGATTTCGCACCACACATGGGGTCGGTGATCGGGAGCACCAGCACCGGCATTTCTCTGACAGCTTGGTCTCTGGGATCCAGACCTGGCCTTTTGGGGCACTTGCACTTAGCAGAGTGTCCAGCTTCCCGAGAGCCGTCGCCAGAATTTTGGACCCTAGAGGTGGTCTCTGTCGGTCCCGAGACATTGCCTCTGGATTTGGTGCCCAGGGTGAATTGGAGGTCCTGAGCGCAGGTCTGGGGCGAAGGCGCCCGGCGCCACGTCAAGGATTCCCCAAGAGCTGCCGCTTGCGATTTCGCACCACATATGGGGTCGGTGATCGGGAGCACCAGCACCAGCATTTCTCTGACAGCTTGGCCTCTGAGGTCCAGACCTGGCCTTTTGGGGCACTTGCACCTAGCAGAGTGTCCAGCTTCCCGAGAGCCGTCGCCAGAATTTTGGACCCTAGAGGTGGTCTCTGTCGGTCCCGAGACATTGCCTCTGGATTTGGTGCCCAGGGTGAACTTGTCTGCCCTGAACGCAGTTCTGGGGCGAAGGCGCCCGGCGCCACGTCAAAAATTCCCCAAGAGCTGCCGCTTGCGATTTTGCACCACACATGGGGTCGGTGATCGGGACCACCAGCACCGGCATTTCTCTGACAGCTTGGCCTCTGAGGTCCAGACCTGGCCTTTTGGGGCACTTGCACCTAGCAGAGTGTCCAGCTTCCCGAGAGCCGTCGCCAGAATTTTGGACCCTAGAGGTGGTCTCTGTCGGTCCCGAGACATTGCCTCTGGATTTGGTGCCCAGGGTGAACTTGTCTGCCCTGAACGCAGTTCTGGGGCGAAGGCGCCCGGCGCCACGTCAAAAATTCCCCAAGAGCTGCCGCTTGCGATTTTGCACCACACATGGGGTCGGTGATCGGGACCACCAGCACCGGCATTTCTCTGACAGCTTGGCCTCTGAGGTCCAGACCTGGCCTTTTGGGGCACTTGCACCTAGCAGAGTGTCCAGCTTCCCGAGAGCCGTCGCCAGAATTTTGGACCCTAGAGGTGGTCTCTGTCGGTCCCGAGACATTGCCTCTGGATTTGGTGCCCAGGGTGAATTGGAGGTCCTGAGCGCAGGTCTGGGGCGAAGGCGCCCGGCGCCACGTCAAGAATTCCCCAAGAGCTGCCGCTTGCGATTTCGCACCACACATGGGGTCGGTGATCGGGAGCACCAGCACCGGCATTTCTCTGACAGCTTGGCCTCTGGGATCCAGACCTGGCCTTTTGGGGCACTTGCACCTAGCAGAGTGCCCAGCTTCCCGAGAGCCGTCGTCAGAATTTTGGACCCTAGAGGTGGTCTCTGTCGGTCCCGAGACATTGCCTCTGGATTTGGTGCCCAGGGTGAACCTGTCTGCCCTGAGCGCAGGTCTGGGGCGGAGGCGCCCGGCGCCACGTCAAGAATTCCCCAAGAGCTGCCGCTTGCGATTTCGCACCACACATGGGGTCGGTGATCGGGACCACCAGCACCGGCATTTCTCTGACACCTTCCCTCTGGGATCCAGACCTGGCCTTTTGGGGCACTTACACCTAGCAGAGTGCCCAGCTTCCCGAGAGCCGTCGCCAGAATTTTGGACCCTAGAGGTGGTCTCTGTCGGTCCCGAGACATTGCCTCTGGATTTGGTGCCCAGGGTGAACCTGTCTGCCCTGAGCGCAGGTCTGGGGCGGAGGCGCCCGGCGCCACGTCAACAATTCCCCAAGAGCTGCCGCTTGCGATTTCGCACCACACATGGGGTCGGTGATCGGGAGCACCAGCACCGGCATTTCTCTGACAGCTTGGTCTCTGGGATCCAGACCTGGCCTTTTGGGGCACTTGCACTTAGCAGAGTGTCCAGCTTCCCGAGAGCCGTCGCCAGAATTTTGGACCCTAGAGGTGGTCTCTGTCGGTCCCGAGACATTGCCTCTGGATTTGGTGCCCAGGGTGAATTGGAGGTCCTGAGCGCAGCTCTGGGGCGAAGGCGCCCGGCGCCACGTCAAGGATTCCCCAAGAGCTGCCGCTTGCGATTTCGCACCACATATGGGGTCGGTGATCGGGAGCACCAGCACCAGCATTTCTCTGACAGCTTGGCCTCTGAGGTCCAGACCTGGCCTTTTGGGGCACTTGCACCTAGCAGAGTGTCCAGCTTCCCGAGAGCCGTCGCCAGAATTTTGGACCCTAGAGGTGGTCTCTGTCGGTCCCGAGACATTGCCTCTGGATTTGGTGCCCAGGGTGAACTTGTCTGCCCTGAACGCAGTTCTGGGGCGAAGGCGCCCGGCGCCACGTCAAAAATTCCCCAAGAGCTGCCGCTTGCGATTTTGCACCACACATGGGGTCGGTGATCGGGACCACCAGCACCGGCATTTCTCTGACAGCTTGGCCTCTGAGGTCCAGACCTGGCCTTTTGGGGCACTTGCACCTAGCAGAGTGTCCAGCTTCCCGAGAGCCGTCGCCAGAATTTTGGACCCTAGAGGTGGTCTCTGTCGGTCCCGAGACATTGCCTCTGGATTTGGTGCCCAGGGTGAATTGGAGGTCCTGAGCGCAGGTCTGGGGCGAAGGCGCCCGGCGCCACGTCAAGAATTCCCCAAGAGCTGCCGCTTGCGATTTCGCACCACACATGGGGTCGGTGATCGGGAGCACCAGCACCGGCATTTCTCTGACAGCTTGGCCTCTGGGATCCAGACCTGGCCTTTTGGGGCACTTGCACCTAGCAGAGTGCCCAGCTTCCCGAGAGCCGTCGTCAGAATTTTGGACCCTAGAGGTGGTCTCTGTCGGTCCCGAGACATTGCCTCTGGATTTGGTGCCCAGGGTGAACCTGTCTGCCCTGAGCGCAGGTCTGGGGCGGAGGCGCCCGGCGCCACGTCAAGAATTCCCCAAGAGCTGCCGCTTGCGATTTCGCACCACACATGGGGTCGGTGATCGGGACCACCAGCACCGGCATTTCTCTGACACCTTCCCTCTGGGATCCAGACCTGGCCTTTTGGGGCACTTGCACTTAGCAGAGTGCCCAGCTTCCCGAGAGCCGTCGCCAGAATTTTGGACCCTAGAGGTGGTCTCTGTCGGTCCCGAGACATTGCCTCTGGATTTGGTGCCCAGGGTGAACCTGTCTGCCCTGAGCGCAGGTCTGGGGCGGAGGCGCCCGGCGCCACGTCAACAATTCCCCAAGAGCTGCCGCTTGCGATTTCGCACCACACATGGGGTCGGTGATCGGGAGCACCAGCACCGGCATTTCTCTGACAGCTTGGTCTCTGGGATCCAGACCTGGCCTTTTGGGGCACTTGCACTTAGCAGAGTGTCCAGCTTCCCGAGAGCCGTCGCCAGAATTTTGGACCCTAGAGGTGGTCTCTGTCGGTCCCGAGACATTGCCTCTGGATTTGGTGCCCAGGGTGAACTTGTCTGCCCTGAACGCAGTTCTGGGGCGAAGGCGCCCGGCGCCACGTCAAAAATTCCCCAAGAGCTGCCGCTTGCGATTTTGCACCACACATGGGGTCGGTGATCGGGACCACCAGCACCGGCATTTCTCTGACAGCTTGGCCTCTGAGGTCCAGACCTGGCCTTTTGGGGCACTTGCACCTAGCAGAGTGTCCAGCTTCCCGAGAGCCGTCGCCAGAATTTTGGACCCTAGAGGTGGTCTCTGTCGGTCCCGAGACATTGCCTCTGGATTTGGTGCCCAGGGTGAATTGGAGGTCCTGAGCGCAGGTCTGGGGCGAAGGCGCCCGGCGCCACGTCAAGAATTCCCCAAGAGCTGCCGCTTGCGATTTCGCACCACACATGGGGTCGGTGATCGGGAGCACCAGCACCGGCATTTCTCTGACAGCTTGGCCTCTGGGATCCAGACCTGGCCTTTTGGGGCACTTGCACCTAGCAGAGTGCCCAGCTTCCCGAGAGCCGTCGTCAGAATTTTGGACCCTAGAGGTGGTCTCTGTCGGTCCCGAGACATTGCCTCTGGATTTGGTGCCCAGGGTGAACCTGTCTGCCCTGAGCGCAGGTCTGGGGCGGAGGCGCCCGGCGCCACGTCAAGAATTCCCCAAGAGCTGCCGCTTGCGATTTCGCACCACACATGGGGTCGGTGATCGGGACCACCAGCACCGGCATTTCTCTGACACCTTCCCTCTGGGATCCAGACCTGGCCTTTTGGGGCACTTGCACTTAGCAGAGTGCCCAGCTTCCCGAGAGCCGTCGCCAGAATTTTGGACCCTAGAGGTGGTCTCTGTCGGTCCCGAGACATTGCCTCTGGATTTGGTGCCCAGGGTGAACCTGTCTGCCCTGAGCGCAGGTCTGGGGCGGAGGCGCCCGGCGCCACGTCAACAATTCCCCAAGAGCTGCCGCTTGCGATTTCGCACCACACATGGGGTCGGTGATCGGGAGCACCAGCACCGGCATTTCTCTGACAGCTTGGTCTCTGGGATCCAGACCTGGCCTTTTGGGGCACTTGCACTTAGCAGAGTGTCCAGCTTCCCGAGAGCCGTCGCCAGAATTTTGGACCCTAGAGGTGGTCTCTGTCGGTCCCGAGACATTGCCTCTGGATTTGGTGCCCAGGGTGAATTGGAGGTCCTGAGCGCAGGTCTGGGGCGAAGGCGCCCGGCGCCACGTCAAGGATTCCCCAAGAGCTGCCGCTTGCGATTTCGCACCACATATGGGGTCGGTGATCGGGAGCACCAGCACCGGCATTTCTCTGACAGCTTGGTCTCTGGGATCCAGACCTGGCCTTTTGGGGCACTTGCACTTAGCAGAGTGTCCAGCTTCCCGAGAGCCGTCGCCAGAATTTTGGACCCTAGAGGTGGTCTCTGTCAGTCCCGAGACATTGCCTCTGGATTTGGTGCCCAGGGTGAATTGGAGGTCCTGAGCGCAGACCCGGGGCGAAGGCGCCCGGCGCCACGTCAAAAATTCCCCAAGAGCGGCCGCTTGCGATTTCGCACCACACATGGGGTCGGTGATCGGGACCACCAGCACCGGCATTTCTCTGACAGCTTGGCCTCTGGGATCCAGACCTGGCCTTTTGGGGCACTTGCACCTAGCAGAGTGTCCAGCTTCCCGAGAGCCGTCGCCAGAATTTTGGACCCTAGAGGTGGTCTCTGTCAGTCCCGAGACATTGCCTCTGGATTTGGTGCCCAGGGTGAACCTGTCTGCCCTGAGCGCAGGTCTGGGGCGAAGGCGCCCGGCGCCACGTCAAGAATTCCCCAAGAGCTGCCGCTTGCGATTTCGCACCACACATGGGGTCGGTGATCGGGACCACCAGCACCGGCATTTCTCTGACAGCTTGGCCTCTGGGATCCAGACCTGGCCTTTTGGGGCACTTGCACTTAGCAGAGTGTCCAGCTTCCCGAGAGCCGTCGCCAGAATTTTGGACCCTAGAGGTGGTCTCTGTCGGTCCCGAGACATTGCCTCTGGATTTGGTGCCCACGGTGAACCTGTCTGCCCTGAGCGCAGGTCTGGGGCGAAGGTGCCCGGCGCCACGTCAAGAATTCCCCAAGAGCTGCCGCTTGGGATTTCGCACCACACATGGGGTCGGTGATCGGGACCACCAGCACCGGCATTTCTCTGACAGCTTGGCCTCTGAGGTCCAGACCTGGCCTTTTGGGACACTTGCACCTAGCAGAGTGTCCAGCTTCCCGAGAGCCATCGCCAGAATTTTGGACCCTAGAGGTGGTCTCTGTCGGTCCCGAGACATTGCCTCTGGATTTGGTGCCCAGGGTGAACCTGTCTGCCCTGAGCGCAGGTCTGGGGCGAAGGCGCCCGGCGCCACGTCAAGAATTCCCCAAGAGCTGCCGCTTGCGATTTCGCACCACACATGGGGTCGGTGATCGGGAGCACCAGCACCGGCATTTCTCTGACAGCTTGGCCTCTGGGATCCAGACCTGGCCTTTTGGGGCACTTGCACCTAGCAGAGTGCCCAGCTTCCCGAGAGCCGTCGTCAGAATTTTGGACCCTAGAGGTGGTCTCTGTCGGTCCCGAGACATTGCCTCTGGATTTGGTGCCCAGGGTCAACCTGTCTGCCCTGAGCGCAGGTCTGGGGCGGAGGCGCCCGGCGCCACGTCAAGAATTCCCCAAGAGCTGCCGCTTGCGATTTCGCACCACACATGGGGTCGGTGATCGGGACCACCAGCACCGGCATTTCTCTGACAGCTTGGCCTCTGAGGTCCAGACCTGGCCTTTTGGGGCACTTGCACCTAGCAGAGTGCCCAGCTTCCCGAGAGCCGTCGCCAGAATTTTGGACCCTAGAGGTGGTCTCTGTCGGTCCCGAGACATTGCCTCTGGATTTGGTGCCCAGGGTGAACCTGTCTGCCCTGAGCGCAGGTCTGGGGCGAAGGCGCCCGGCGCCACGTCAAAAATTCCCCAAGAGCGACGGCTTGCGATTTCGCACCACACATGGGGTCGGTGATCGGGAGCACCAGCACCAGCATTTCTCTGACAGCTTGGCCTCTGAGGTCCAGACCTGGCCTTTTGGGGCACTTGCACCTAGCAGAGTGTCCAGCTTCCCGAGAGCCGTCGCCAGAATTTTGGACCCTAGAGGTGGTCTCTGTCGGTCCCGAGACATTGCCTCTGGATTTGGTGCCCAGGGTGAACTTGTCTGCCCTGAACGCAGTTCTGGGGCGAAGGCGCCCGGCGCCATGTCAAAAATTCCCCAAGAGCTGCCGCTTGCGATTTTGCACCACACATGGGGTCGGTGATCGGGACCACCAGCACCGGCATTTCTCTGACAGCTTGGCCTCTGAGGTCCAGACCTGGCCTTTTGGGGCACTTGCACCTAGCAGAGTGTCCAGCTTCCCGAGAGCCGTCGCCAGAATTTTGGACCCTAGAGGTGGTCTCTGTCGGTCCCGAGACATTGCCTCTGGATTTGGTGCCCAGGGTGAATTGGAGGTCCTGAGCGCAGGTCTGGGGCGAAGGCGCCCGGCGCCACGTCAAGAATTCCCCAAGAGCTGCCGTTTGCGATTTCGCACCACACATGGGGTCGGTGATCGGGACCACCAGCACCGGCATTTCTCTGACACCTTCCCTCTGGGATCCAGACCTGGCCTTTTGGGGCACTTACACCTAGCAGAGTGCCCAGCTTCCCGAGAGCCGTCGCCAGAATTTTGGACCCTAGAGGTGGTCTCTGTCGGTCCCGAGACATTGCCTCTGGATTTGGTGCCCAGGGTGAACCTGTCTGCCCTGAGCGCAGGTCTGGGGCGGAGGCGCCCGGCGCCACGTCAACAATTCCCCAAGAGCTGCCGCTTGCGATTTCGCACCACACATGGGGTCGGTGATCGGGAGCACCAGCACCGGCATTTCTCTGACAGCTTGGCCTCTGGGATCCAGACCTGGCCTTTTGGGGCACTTGCACTTAGCAGAGTGTCCAGCTTCCCGAGAGCCGTCGCCAGAATTTTGGACCCTAGAGGTGGTCTCTGTCGGTCCCGAGACATTGCCTCTGGATTTGGTGCCCAGGGTGAATTGGAGGTCCTGAGCGCAGGTCTGGGGCGAAGGCGCCCGGCGCCACGTCAAGGATTCCCCAAGAGCTGCCGCTTGCGATTTCGCACCACATATGGGGTCGGTGATCGGGAGCACCAGCACCGGCATTTCTCTGACAGCTTGGTCTCTGGGATCCAGACCTGGCCTTTTGGGGCACTTGCACTTAGCAGAGTGTCCAGCTTCCCGAGAGCCGTCGCCAGAATTTTGGACCCTAGAGGTGGTCTCTGTCGGTCCCGAGACATTGCCTCTGGATTTGGTGCCCAGGGTGAATTGGAGGTCCTGAGCACAGACCCGGGGCGAAGGCGCCCGGCGCCACGTCAAAAATTCCCCAAGAGCGGCGGCTTGCGATTTCGCACCACACATGGGGTCGGTGATCGGGAGCACCAGCACCAGCATTTCTCTGACAGCTTGGCCTCTGAGGTCCAGACCTGGCCTTTTGGGGCACTTGCACCTAGCAGAGTGTCCAGCTTCCCGAGAGCCGTCGCCAGAATTTTGGACCCTAGAGGTGGTCTCTGTCGGTCCCGAGACATTGCCTCTGGATTTGGTGCCCAGGGTGAACTTGTCTGCCCTGAACGCAGTTCTGGGGCGAAGGCGCCCGGCGCCACGTCAAAAATTCCCCAAGAGCTGCCGCTTGCGATTTTGCACCACACATGGGGTCGGTGATCGGGACCACCAGCACCGGCATTTCTCTGACAGCTTGGCCTCTGAGGTCCAGACCTGGCCTTTTGGGGCACTTGCACCTAGCAGAGTGTCCAGCTTCCCGAGAGCCGTCGCCAGAATTTTGGACCCTAGAGGTGGTCTCTGTCGGTCCCGAGACATTGCCTCTGGATTTGGTGCCCAGGGTGAATTGGAGGTCCTGAGCGCAGGTCTGGGGCGAAGGCGCCCGGCGCCACGTCAAGAATTCCCCAAGAGCTGCCGCTTGCGATTTCGCACCACACATGGGGTCGGTGATCGGGAGCACCAGCACCGGCATTTCTCTGACAGCTTGGCCTCTGGGATCCAGACCTGGCCTTTTGGGGCACTTGCACCTAGCAGAGTGCCCAGCTTCCCGAGAGCCGTCATCAGAATTTTGGACCCTAGAGGTGGTCTCTGTCGGTCCCGAGACATTGCCTCTGGATTTGGTGCCCAGGGTGAACCTGTCTGCCCTGAGCGCAGGTCTGGGGCGGAGGCGCCCGGCGCCACGTCAAGAATTCCCCAAGAGCTGCCGTTTGCGATTTCGCACCACACATGGGGTCGGTGATCGGGACCACCAGCACCGGCATTTCTCTGACACCTTCCCTCTGGGATCCAGACCTGGCCTTTTGGGGCACTTGCACCTAGCAGAGTGCCCAGCTTCCCGAGAGCCGTCGCCAGAATTTTGGACCCTAGAGGTGGTCTCTGTCGGTCCCGAGACATTGCCTCTGGATTTGGTGCCCAGGGTGAACCTGTCTGCCCTGAGCGCAGGTCTGGGGCGGAGGCGCCCGGCGCCACGTCAACAATTCCCCAAGAGCTGCCGCTTGCGATTTGGCACCACACATGGGGTCGGTGATCGGGACCACCAGCACCGGCATTTCTCTGACAGCTTGGTCTCTGGGATCCAGACCTGGCCTTTTGGGGCACTTGCACTTAGCAGAGTGTCCAGCTTCCCGAGAGCCGTCGCCAGAATTTTGGACCCTAGAGGTGGTCTCTGTCGGTCCCGAGACATTGCCTCTGGATTTGGTGCCCAGGGTGAATTGGAGGTCCTGAGCGCAGGTCTGGGGCGAAGGCGCCCGGCGCCACGTCAAGGATTCCCCAAGAGCTGCCGCTTGCGATTTCGCACCACATATGGGGTCGGTGATCGGGAGCACCAGCACCGGCATTTCTCTGACAGCTTGGTCTCTGGGATCCAGACCTGGCCTTTTGGGGCACTTGCACTTAGCAGAGTGTCCAGCTTCCCGAGAGCCGTCGCCAGAATTTTGGACCCTAGAGGTGGTCTCTGTCAGTCCCGAGACATTGCCTCTGGATTTGGTGCCCAGGGTGAATTGGAGGTCCTGAGCGCAGACCCGGGGCGAAGGCGCCCGGCGCCACGTCAAAAATTCCCCAAGAGCGGCCGCTTGCGATTTCGCACCACACATGGGGTCGGTGATCGGGACCACCAGCACCGGCATTTCTCTGACAGCTTGGCCTCTGGGATCCAGACCTGGCCTTTTGGGGCACTTGCACCTAGCAGAGTGTCCAGCTTCCCGAGAGCCGTCGCCAGAATTTTGGACCCTAGAGGTGGTCTCTGTCAGTCCCGAGACATTGCCTCTGGATTTGGTGCCCAGGGTGAACCTGTCTGCCCTGAGCGCAGGTCTGGGGCGAAGGCGCCCGGCGCCACGTCAAGAATTCCCCAAGAGCTGCCGCTTGCGATTTCGCACCACACATGGGGTCGGTGATCGGGACCACCAGCACCGGCATTTCTCTGACAGCTTGGCCTCTGGGATCCAGACCTGGCCTTTTGGGGCACTTGCACTTAGCAGAGTGTCCAGCTTCCCGAGAGCCGTCGCCAGAATTTTGGACCCTAGAGGTGGTCTCTGTCGGTCCCGAGACATTGCCTCTGGATTTGGTGCCCACGGTGAACCTGTCTGCCCTGAGCGCAGGTCTGGGGCGAAGGTGCCCGGCGCCACGTCAAGAATTCCCCAAGAGCTGCCGCTTGGGATTTCGCACCACACATGGGGTCGGTGATCGGGACCACCAGCACCGGCATTTCTCTGACAGCTTGGCCTCTGAGGTCCAGACCTGGCCTTTTGGGACACTTGCACCTAGCAGAGTGTCCAGCTTCCCGAGAGCCATCGCCAGAATTTTGGACCCTAGAGGTGGTCTCTGTCGGTCCCGAGACATTGCCTCTGGATTTGGTGCCCAGGGTGAATTGGAGGTCCTGAGCGCAGGTCTGGGGCGAAGGCGCCCGGCGCCACGTCAAGAATTCCCCAAGAGCTGCCGCTTGCGATTTCGCACCACACATGGGGTCGGTGATCGGGAGCACCAGCACCGGCATTTCTCTGACAGCTTGGCCTCTGGGATCCAGACCTGGCCTTTTGGGGCACTTGCACCTAGCAGAGTGCCCAGCTTCCCGAGAGCCGTCGTCAGAATTTTGGACCCTAGAGGTGGTCTCTGTCGGTCCCGAGACATTGCCTCTGGATTTGGTGCCCAGGGTGAACCTGTCTGCCCTGAGCGCAGGTCTGGGGCGGAGGCGCCCGGCGCCACGTCAAGAATTCCCCAAGAGCTGCCGCTTGCGATTTCGCACCACACATGGGGTCGGTGATCGGGACCACCAGCACCGGCATTTCTCTGACACCTTCCCTCTGGGATCCAGACCTGGCCTTTTGGGGCACTTGCACCTAGCAGAGTGCCCAGCTTCCCGAGAGCCGTCGTCAGAATTTTGGACCCTAGAGGTGGTCTCTGTCGGTCCCGAGACATTGCCTCTGGATTTGGTGCCCAGGGTGAACCTGTCTGCCCTGAGCGCAGGTCTGGGGCGGAGGCGCCCGGCGCCACGTCAAGAATTCCCCAAGAGCTGCCGCTTGCGATTTCGCACCACACATGGGGTCGGTGATCGGGACCACCAGCACCGGCATTTCTCTGACACCTTCCCTCTGGGATCCAGACCTGGCCTTTTGGGGCACTTGCACCTAGCAGAGTGCCCAGCTTCCCGAGAGCCGTCGTCAGAATTTTGGACCCTAGAGGTGGTCTCTGTCGGTCCCGAGACATTGCCTCTGGATTTGGTGCCCAGGGTGAACCTGTCTGCCCTGAGCGCAGGTCTGGGGCGGAGGCGCCCGGCGCCACGTCAAGAATTCCCCAAGAGCTGCCGCTTGCGATTTCGCACCACACATGGGGTCGGTGATCGGGACCACCAGCACCGGCATTTCTCTGACACCTTCCCTCTGGGATCCAGACCTGGCCTTTTGGGGCACTTGCACTTAGCAGAGTGTCCAGCTTCCCGAGAGCCGTCGCCAGAATTTTGGACCCTAGAGGTGGTCTCTGTCGGTCCCGAGACATTGCCTCTGGATTTGGTGCCCAGGGTGAATTGGAGGTCCTGAGCGCAGGTCTGGGGCGAAGGCGCCCGGCGCCACGTCAAGAATTCCCCAAGAGCTGCCGCTTGCGATTTCGCACCACACATGGGGTCGGTGATCGGGAGCACCAGCACCGGCATTTCTCTGACAGCTTGGCCTCTGGGATCCAGACCTGGCCTTTTGGGGCACTTGCACTTAGCAGAGTGTCCAGCTTCCCGAGAGCCGTCGCCAGAATTTTGGACCCTAGAGGTGGTCTCTGTCGGTCCCGAGACATTGCCTCTGGATTTGGTGCCCAGGGTGAATTGGAGGTCCTGAGCACAGACCCGGGGCGAAGGCGCCCGGCGCCACGTCAAAAATTCCCCAAGAGCGACGGCTTGCGATTTCGCACCACACATGGGGTCGGTGATCGGGAGCACCAGCACCAGCATTTCTCTGACAGCTTGGCCTCTGAGGTCCAGACCTGGCCTTTTGGGGCACTTGCACCTAGCAGAGTGTCCAGCTTCCCGAGAGCCGTCGCCAGAATTTTGGACCCTAGAGGTGGTCTCTGTCGGTCCCGAGACATTGCCTCTGGATTTGGTGCCCAGGGTGAACTTGTCTGCCCTGAACGCAGTTCTGGGGCGAAGGCGCCCGGCGCCACGTCAAAAATTCCCCAAGAGCTGCCGCTTGCGATTTTGCACCACACATGGGGTCGGTGATCGGGACCACCAGCACCGGCATTTCTCTGACAGCTTGGCCTCTGAGGTCCAGACCTGGCCTTTTGGGGCACTTGCACCTAGCAGAGTGTCCAGCTTCCCGAGAGCCGTCGCCAGAATTTTGGACCCTAGAGGTGGTCTCTGTCGGTCCCGAGACATTGCCTCTGGATTTGGTGCCCAGGGTGAATTGGAGGTCCTGAGCGCAGGTCTGGGGCGAAGGCGCCCGGCGCCACGTCAAGAATTCCCCAAGAGCTGCCGCTTGCGATTTCGCACCACACATGGGGTCGGTGATCGGGACCACCAGCACCGGCATTTCTCTGACACCTTCCCTCTGGGATCCAGACCTGGCCTTTTGGGGCACTTACACCTAGCAGAGTGCCCAGCTTCCCGAGAGCCGTCGCCAGAATTTTGGACCCTAGAGGTGGTCTCTGTCGGTCCCGAGACATTGCCTCTGGATTTGGTGCCCAGGGTGAACCTGTCTGCCCTGAGCGCAGGTCTGGGGCGGAGGCGCCCGGCGCCACGTCAAGAATTCCCCAAGAGCTGCCGCTTGCGATTTCGCACCACACATGGGGTCGGTGATCGGGAGCACCAGCACCGGCATTTCTCTGACAGCTTGGTCTCTGGGATCCAGACCTGGCCTTTTGGGGCACTTGCACTTAGCAGAGTGTCCAGCTTCCCGAGAGCCGTCGCCAGAATTTTGGACCCTAGAGGTGGTCTCTGTCGGTCCCGAGACATTGCCTCTGGATTTGGTGCCCAGGGTGAATTGGAGGTCCTGAGCGCAGGTCTGGGGCGAAGGCGCCCGGCGCCACGTCAAGGATTCCCCAAGAGCTGCCGCTTGCGATTTCGCACCACATATGGGGTCGGTGATCGGGAGCACCAGCACCGGCATTTCTCTGACAGCTTGGTCTCTGGGATCCAGACCTGGCCTTTTGGGGCACTTGCACTTAGCAGAGTGTCCAGCTGCCCGAGAGCCGTCGCCAGAATTTTGGACCCTAGAGGTGGTCTCTGTCGGTCCCGAGACATTGCCTCTGGATTTGGTGCCCAGGGTGAATTGGAGGTCCTGAGCACAGACCCGGGGCGAAGGCGCCCGGCGCCACGTCAAAAATTCCCCAAGAGCGGCGGCTTGCGATTTCGCACCACACATGGGGTCGGTGATCGGGAGCACCAGCACCAGCATTTCTCTGACAGCTTGGCCTCTGAGGTCCAGACCTGGCCTTTTGGGGCACTTGCACCTAGCAGAGTGTCCAGCTTCCCGAGAGCCGTCGCCAGAATTTTGGACCCTAGAGGTGGTCTCTGTCGGTCCCGAGACATTGCCTCTGGATTTGGTGCCCAGGGTGAACTTGTCTGCCCTGAACGCAGTTCTGGGGCGAAGGCGCCCGGCGCCACGTCAAAAATTCCCCAAGAGCTGCCGCTTGCGATTTTGCACCACACATGGGGTCGGTGATCGGGACCACCAGCACCGGCATTTCTCTGACAGCTTGGCCTCTGAGGTCCAGACCTGGCCTTTTGGGGCACTTGCACCTAGCAGAGTGTCCAGCTTCCCGAGAGCCGTCGCCAGAATTTTGGACCCTAGAGGTGGTCTCTGTCGGTCCCGAGACATTGCCTCTGGATTTGGTGCCCAGGGTGAATTGGAGGTCCTGAGCGCAGGTCTGGGGCGAAGGCGCCCGGCGCCACGTCAAGAATTCCCCAAGAGCTGCCGCTTGCGATTTCGCACCACACATGGGGTCGGTGATCGGGAGCACCAGCACCGGCATTTCTCTGACAGCTTGGCCTCTGGGATCCAGACCTGGCCTTTTGGGGCACTTGCACCTAGCAGAGTGCCCAGCTTCCCGAGAGCCGTCGTCAGAATTTTGGACCCTAGAGGTGGTCTCTGTCGGTCCCGAGACATTGCCTCTGGATTTGGTGCCCAGGGTGAACCTGTCTGCCCTGAGCGCAGGTCTGGGGCGGAGGCGCCCGGCGCCACGTCAAGAATTCCCCAAGAGCTGCCGCTTGCGATTTCGCACCACACATGGGGTCGGTGATCGGGACCACCAGCACCGGCATTTCTCTGACACCTTCCCTCTGGGATCCAGACCTGGCCTTTTGGGGCACTTGCACCTAGCAGAGTGCCCAGCTTCCCGAGAGCCGTCGCCAGAATTTTGGACCCTAGAGGTGGTCTCTGTCGGTCCCGAGACATTGCCTCTGGATTTGGTGCCCAGGGTGAACCTGTCTGCCCTGAGCGCAGGTCTGGGGCGGAGGCGCCCGGCGCCACGTCAACAATTCCCCAAGAGCTGCCGCTTGCGATTTGGCACCACACATGGGGTCGGTGATCGGGACCACCAGCACCGGCATTTCTCTGACAGCTTGGTCTCTGGGATCCAGACCTGGCCTTTTGGGGCACTTGCACTTAGCAGAGTGTCCAGCTTCCCGAGAGCCGTCGCCAGAATTTTGGACCCTAGAGGTGGTCTCTGTCGGTCCCGAGACATTGCCTCTGGATTTGGTGCCCACGGTGAACCTGTCTGCCCTGAGCGCAGGTCTGGGGCGAAGGTGCCCGGCGCCACGTCAAGAATTCCCCAAGAGCTGCCGCTTGGGATTTCGCACCACACATGGGGTCGGTGATCGGGACCACCAGCACCGGCATTTCTCTGACAGCTTGGCCTCTGAGGTCCAGACCTGGCCTTTTGGGACACTTGCACCTAGCAGAGTGTCCAGCTTCCCGAGAGCCATCGCCAGAATTTTGGACCCTAGAGGTGGTCTCTGTCGGTCCCGAGACATTGCCTCTGGATTTGGTGCCCAGGGTGAATTGGAGGTCCTGAGCGCAGGTCTGGGGCGAAGGCGCCCGGCGCCACGTCAAGGATTCCCCAAGAGCTGCCGCTTGCGATTTCACACCACATATGGGGTCGGTGATCGGGAGCACCAGCACCGGCATTTCTCTGACAGCTTGGTCTCTGGGATCTAGACCTGGCCTTTTGGGGCACTTGCACTTAGCAGAGTGTCCAGCTGCCCGAGAGCCGTCGCCAGAATTTTGGACCCTAGAGGTGGTCTCTGTCGGTCCCGAGACATTGCCTCTGGATTTGGTGCCCAGGGTGAATTGGAGGTCCTGAGCACAGACCCGGGGCGAAGGCGCCCGGCGCCACGTCAAAAATTCCCCAAGAGCGGCGGCTTGCGATTTCGCACCACACATGGGGTCGGTGATCGGGAGCACCAGCACCAGCATTTCTCTGACAGCTTGGCCTCTGAGGTCCAGACCTGGCCTTTTGGGGCACTTGCACCTAGCAGAGTGTCCAGCTTCCCGAGAGCCGTCGCCAGAATTTTGGACCCTAGAGGTGGTCTCTGTCGGTCCCGAGACATTGCCTCTGGATTTGGTGCCCAGGGTGAACTTGTCTGCCCTGAACGCAGTTCTGGGGCGAAGGCGCCCGGCGCCACGTCAAAAATTCCCCAAGAGCTGCCGCTTGCGATTTTGCACCACACATGGGGTCGGTGATCGGGACCACCAGCACCGGCATTTCTCTGACAGCTTGGCCTCTGAGGTCCAGACCTGGCCTTTTGGGGCACTTGCACCTAGCAGAGTGTCCAGCTTCCCGAGAGCCGTCGCCAGAATTTTGGACCCTAGAGGTGGTCTCTGTCGGTCCCGAGACATTGCCTCTGGATTTGGTGCCCAGGGTGAATTGGAGGTCCTGAGCGCAGGTCTGGGGCGAAGGCGCCCGGCGCCACGTCAAGAATTCCCCAAGAGCTGCCGCTTGCGATTTCGCACCACACATGGGGTCGGTGATCGGGAGCACCAGCACCGGCATTTCTCTGACAGCTTGGCCTCTGGGATCCAGACCTGGCCTTTTGGGGCACTTGCACCTAGCAGAGTGCCCAGCTTCCCGAGAGCCGTCGTCAGAATTTTGGACCCTAGAGGTGGTCTCTGTCGGTCCCGAGACATTGCCTCTGGATTTGGTGCCCAGGGTGAACCTGTCTGCCCTGAGCGCAGGTCTGGGGCGGAGGCGCCCGGCGCCACGTCAAGAATTCCCCAAGAGCTGCCGCTTGCGATTTCGCACCACACATGGGGTCGGTGATCGGGACCACCAGCACCGGCATTTCTCTGACACCTTCCCTCTGGGATCCAGACCTGGCCTTTTGGGGCACTTGCACCTAGCAGAGTGCCCAGCTTCCCGAGAGCCGTCGCCAGAATTTTGGACCCTAGAGGTGGTCTCTGTCGGTCCCGAGACATTGCCTCTGGATTTGGTGCCCAGGGTGAACCTGTCTGCCCTGAGCGCAGGTCTGGGGCGGAGGCGCCCGGCGCCACGTCAACAATTCCCCAAGAGCTGCCGCTTGCGATTTGGCACCACACATGGGGTCGGTGATCGGGACCACCAGCACCGGCATTTCTCTGACAGCTTGGTCTCTGGGATCCAGACCTGGCCTTTTGGGGCACTTGCACTTAGCAGAGTGTCCAGCTTCCCGAGAGCCGTCGCCAGAATTTTGGACCCTAGAGGTGGTCTCTGTCGGTCCCGAGACATTGCCTCTGGATTTGGTGCCCACGGTGAACCTGTCTGCCCTGAGCGCAGGTCTGGGGCGAAGGTGCCCGGCGCCACGTCAAGAATTCCCCAAGAGCTGCCGCTTGGGATTTCGCACCACACATGGGGTCGGTGATCGGGACCACCAGCACCGGCATTTCTCTGACAGCTTGGCCTCTGAGGTCCAGACCTGGCCTTTTGGGACACTTGCACCTAGCAGAGTGTCCAGCTTCCCGAGAGCCATCGCCAGAATTTTGGACCCTAGAGGTGGTCTCTGTCGGTCCCGAGACATTGCCTCTGGATTTGGTGCCCAGGGTGAATTGGAGGTCCTGAGCGCAGGTCTGGGGCGAAGGCGCCCGGCGCCACGTCAAGAATTCCCCAAGAGCTGCCGCTTGCGATTTCGCACCACACATGGGGTCGGTGATCGGGAGCACCAGCACCGGCATTTCTCTGACAGCTTGGCCTCTGGGATCCAGACCTGGCCTTTTGGGGCACTTGCACCTAGCAGAGTGCCCAGCTTCCCGAGAGCCGTCGTCAGAATTTTGGACCCTAGAGGTGGTCTCTGTCGGTCCCGAGACATTGCCTCTGGATTTGGTGCCCAGGGTGAACCTGTCTGCCCTGAGCGCAGGTCTGGGGCGGAGGCGCCCGGCGCCACGTCAAGAATTCCCCAAGAGCTGCCGCTTGCGATTTCGCACCACACATGGGGTCGGTGATCGGGACCACCAGCACCGGCATTTCTCTGACACCTTCCCTCTGGGATCCAGACCTGGCCTTTTGGGGCACTTGCACCTAGCAGAGTGCCCAGCTTCGCGAGAGCCGTCGTCAGAATTTTGGACCCTAGAGGTGGTCTCTGTCGGTCCCGAGACATTGCCTCTGGATTTGGTGCCCAGGGTGAACCTGTCTGCCCTGAGCGCAGGTCTGGGGCGGAGGCGCCCGGCGCCACGTCAAGAATTCCCCAAGAGCTGCCGCTTGCGATTTCGCACCACACATGGGGTCGGTGATCGGGACCACCAGCACCGGCATTTCTCTGACACCTTCCCTCTGGGATCCAGACCTGGCCTTTTGGGGCACTTGCACCTAGCAGAGTGCCCAGCTTCCCGAGAGCCGTCGTCAGAATTTTGGACCCTAGAGGTGGTCTCTGTCGGTCCCGAGACATTGCCTCTGGATTTGGTGCCCAGGGTGAACCTGTCTGCCCTGAGCGCAGGTCTGGGGCGGAGGCGCCCGGCGCCACGTCAAGAATTCCCCAAGAGCTGCCGCTTGCGATTTCGCACCACACATGGGGTCGGTGATCGGGACCACCAGCACCGGCATTTCTCTGACACCTTCCCTCTGGGATCCAGACCTGGCCTTTTGGGGCACTTGCACTTAGCAGAGTGTCCAGCTTCCCGAGAGCCGTCGCCAGAATTTTGGACCCTAGAGGTGGTCTCTGTCGGTCCCGAGACATTGCCTCTGGATTTGGTGCCCAGGGTGAATTGGAGGTCCTGAGCGCAGGTCTGGGGCGAAGGCGCCCGGCGCCACGTCAAGAATTCCCCAAGAGCTGCCGCTTGCGATTTCGCACCACACATGGGGTCGGTGATCGGGAGCACCAGCACCGGCATTTCTCTGACAGCTTGGTCTCTGGGATCCAGACCTGGCCTTTTGGGGCACTTGCACTTAGCAGAGTGTCCAGCTTCCCGAGAGCCGTCGCCAGAATTTTGGACCCTAGAGGTGGTCTCTGTCGGTCCCGAGACATTGCCTCTGGATTTGGTGCCCAGGGTGAATTGGAGGTCCTGAGCACAGACCCGGGGCGAAGGCGCCCGGCGCCACGTCAAGAATTCCCCAAGAGCTGCCGCTTGCGATTTGGCACCACACATGGGGTCGGTGATCGGGACCACCAGCACCGGCATTTCTCTGACAGCTTGGCCTCTGGGATCCAGACCTGGCCTTTTGGGGCACTTGCACCTAGCAGAGTGTCCAGCTTCCCGAGAGCCGTCGCCAGAATTTTGGACCCTAGAGGTGGTCTCTGTCAGTCCCGAGACATTGCCTCTGGATTTGGTGCCCAGGGTGAACCTGTCTGCCCTGAGCGCAGGTCTGGGGCGAAGGCGCCCGGCGCCACGTCAAGAATTCCCCAAGAGCTGCCGCTTGCGATTTTGCACCACACATGGGGTCGGTGATCGGGACCACCAGCACCGGCATTTCTCTGACAGCTTGGCCTCTGAGGTCCAGACCTGGCCTTTTGGGGCACTTGCACCTAGCAGAGTGTCCAGCTTCCCGAGAGCCGTCGCCAGAATTTTGGACCCTAGAGGTGGTCTCTGTCGGTCCCGAGACATTGCCTCTGGATTTGGTGCCCAGGGTGAATTGGAGGTCCTGAGCGCAGGTCTGGGGCGAAGGCGCCCGGCGCCACGTCAAGAATTCCCCAAGAGCTGCCGCTTGCGATTTCGCACCACACATGGGGTCGGTGATCGGGACCACCAGCACCGGCATTTCTCTGACACCTTCCCTCTGGGATCCAGACCTGGCCTTTTGGGGCACTTACACCTAGCAGAGTGCCCAGCTTCCCGAGAGCCGTCGCCAGAATTTTGGACCCTAGAGGTGGTCTCTGTCGGTCCCGAGACATTGCCTCTGGATTTGGTGCCCAGGGTGAACCTGTCTGCCCTGAGCGCAGGTCTGGGGCGGAGGCGCCCGGCGCCACGTCAACAATTCCCCAAGAGCTGCCGCTTGCGATTTCGCACCACACATGGGGTCGGTGATCGGGACCACCAGCACCGGCATTTCTCTGACACCTTCCCTCTGGGATCCAGACCTGGCCTTTTGGGGCACTTGCACTTAGCAGAGTGTCCAGCTTCCCGAGAGCCGTCGCCAGAATTTTGGACCCTAGAGGTGGTCTCTGTCGGTCCCGAGACATTGCCTCTGGATTTGGTGCCCAGGGTGAACCTCTCTGCCCTGAGCGCAGGTCTGGGGCGGAGGCGCCCGGCGCCACGTCAAAAATTCCCCAAGAGCGGCGGCTTGCGATTTCGCACCACACATGGGGTCGGTGATCGGGAGAACCAGCACCAGCATTTCTCTGACAGCTTGGCCTCTGAGGTCCAGACCTGGCCTTTTGGGGCACTTGCACCTAGCAGAGTGTCCAGCTTCCCGAGAGCCGTCGCCAGAATTTTGGACCCTAGAGGTGGTCTCTGTCGGTCCCGAGACATTGCCTCTGGATTTGGTGCCCAGGGTGAACTTGTCTGCCCTGAACGCAGTTCTGGGGCGAAGGCGCCCGGCGCCACGTCAAGAATTCCCCAAGAGCTGCCGCTTGCGATTTCGCACCACACATGGGGTCGGTGATCGGGACCACCAGCACCGGCATTTCTCTGACAGCTTGGCCTCTGAGGTCCAGACCTGGCCTTTTGGGGCACTTGCACCTAGCAGAGTGTCCAGCTTCCCGAGAGCCGTCGCCAGAATTTTGGACCCTAGAGGTGGTCTCTGTCGGTCCCGAGACATTGCCTCTGGATTTGGTGCCCAGGGTGAATTGGAGGTCCTGAGCGCAGGTCTGGGGCGAAGGCGCCCGGCGCCACGTCAAGAATTCCCCAAGAGCTGCCGCTTGCGATTTCGCACCACACATGGGGTCGGTGATCGGGACCACCAGCACCGGCATTTCTCTGACAGCTTGGCCTCTGGGATCCAGACCTGGCCTTTTGGGGCACTTGCACTTAGCAGAGTGCCCAGCTTCCCGAGAGCCGTCGCCAGAATTTTGGACCCTAGAGGTGGTCTCTGTCGGTCCCGAGACATTGCCTCTGGATTTGGTGCCCAGGGTGAATTGGAGGTCCTGAGCACAGACCCGGGGCAAAGGCGCCCGGCGCCACGTCAAAAATTCCCCAAGAGCTGCCGCTTGCGATTTCGCACCACACATGGGGTCGGTGATCGGGACCACCAGCACCGGCATTTCTCTGACAGCTTGGCCTCTGAGGTCCAGACCTGGCCTTTTGGGGCACTTGCACCTAGCAGAGTGTCCAGCTTCCCGAGAGCCGTCGCCAGAATTTTGGACCCTAGAGGTGGTCTCTGTCGGTCCCGAGACATTGCCTCTGGATTTGGTGCCCAGGGTGAACCTGTCTGCCCTGAGCGCAGGTCTGGGGCGAAGGCGCCCGGCGCCACGTCAAGAATTCCCCAAGAGCGGCCGCTTGCGATTTCGCACCACACATGGGGTCGGTGATCGGGACCACCAGCACCGGCATTTCTCTGACAGCTTGGCCTCTGGGATCCAGACCTGGCCTTTTGGGGCACTTGCACCTAGCAGAGTGTCCAGCTTCCCGAGAGCCGTCGCCAGAATTTTGGACCCTAGAGGTGGTCTCTGTCGGTCCCGAGACATTGCCTCTGGATTTGGTGCCCAGGGTGAATTGGAGGTCCTGAGCGCAGGTCTGGGGCGAAGGCGCCTGGCGCCACGTCAAGAATTCCCCAAGAGCTGCCGCTTGCGATTTCGCACCACACATGGGGTCGGTGATCGGGAGCACCAGCACCGGCATTTCTCTGACAGCTTGGCCTCTGGGATCCAGACCTGGCCTTTTGGGGCACTTGCACCTAGCAGAGTGCCCAGCTTCCCGAGAGCCGTCGTCAGAATTTTGGACCCTAGAGGTGGTCTCTGTCGGTCCCGAGACATTGCCTCTGGATTTGGTGCCCAGGGTGAACCTGTCTGCCCTGAGCGCAGGTCTGGGGCGGAGGCGCCCGGCGCCACGTCAAGAATTCCCCAAGAGCTGCCGCTTGCGATTTCGCACCACACATGGGGTCGGTGATCGGGACCACCAGCACCGGCATTTCTCTGACACCTTCCCTCTGGGATCCAGACCTGGCCTTTTGGGGCACTTGCACCTAGCAGAGTGTCCAGCTTCCCGAGAGCCGTCGTCAGAATTTTGGACCCTAGAGGTGGTCTCTGTCGGTCCCGAGACATTGCCTCTGGATTTGGTGCCCAGGGTGAACCTGTCTGCCCTGAGCGCAGGTCTGGGGCGGAGGCGCCCGGCGCCACGTCAAGAATTCCCCAAGAGCTGCCGCTTGCGATTTCGCACCACACATGGGGTCGGTGATCGGGACCACCAGCACCGGCATTTCTCTGACACCTTCCCTCTGGGATCCAGACCTGGCCTTTTGGGGCACTTGCACTTAGCAGAGTGTCCAGCTTCCCGAGAGCCGTCGCCAGAATTTTGGACCCTAGAGGTGATCTCTGTCGGTCCCGAGACATTGCCTCTGGATTTGGTGCCCACGGTGAACCTGTCTGCCCTGAGCGCAGGTCTGGGGCGAAGGTGCCCGGCGCCACGTCAAGAATTCCCCAAGAGCTGCCGCTTGCGATTTCGCACCACACATGGGGTCGGTGATCGGGAGCACCAGCACCGGCATTTCTCTGACAGCTTGGCCTCTGGGATCCAGACCTGGCCTTTTGGGGCACTTGCACTTAGCAGAGTGTCCAGCTTCCCGAGAGCCGTCGCCAGAATTTTGGACCCTAGAGGTGGTCTCTGTCGGTCCCGAGACATTGCCTCTGGATTTGGTGCCCAGGGTGAATTGGAGGTCCTGAGCACAGACCCGGGGCGAAGGCGCCCGGCGCCACGTCAAAAATTCCCCAAGAGCTGCCGCTTGCGATTTCGCACCACACATGGGGTCGGTGATCGGGACCACCAGCACCGGCATTTCTCTGACAGCTTGGCCTCTGGGATCCAGACCTGGCCTTTTGGGGCACTTGCACCTAGCAGAGTGTCCAGCTTCCCGAGAGCCGTCGCCAGAAGTTTGGACCCTAGAGGTGGTCTCTGTCGGTCCCGAGACATTGCCTCTGGATTTGGTGCCCAGGGTGAATTGGAGGTCCTGAGCACAGACCCGGGGCAAAGGCGCCCGGCGCCACGTCAAAAATTCCCCAAGAGCTGCCGCTTGCGATTTCGCACCACACATGGGGTCGGTGATCGGGACCACCAGCACCGGCATTTCTCTGACAGCTTGGCCTCTGAGGTCCAGACCTGGCCTTTTGGGGCACTTGCACCTAGCAGAGTGTCCAGCTTCCCGAGAGCCGTCGCCAGAATTTTGGACCCTAGAGGTGGTCTCTGTCGGTCCCGAGACATTGCCTCTGGATTTGGTGCCCAGGGTGAACCTGTCTGCCCTGAGCGCAGGTCTGGGGCGAAGGCGCCCGGCGCCACGTCAAGAATTCCCCAAGAGCGGCCGCTTGCGATTTCGCACCACACATGGGGTCGGTGATCGGGACCACCAGCACCGGCATTTCTCTGACAGCTTGGCCTCTGGGATCCAGACCTGGCCTTTTGGGGCACTTGCACTTAGCAGAGTGTCCAGCTTCCCGAGAGCCGTCGCCAGAATTTTGGACCCTAGAGGTGGTCTCTGTCGGTCCCGAGACATTGCCTCTGGATTTGGTGCCCAGGGTGAACTTGTCTGCCCTGAACGCAGTTCTGGGGCGAAGGCGCCCGGCGCCACGTCAAAAATTCCCCAAGAGCTGCCGCTTGCGATTTTGCACCACACATGGGGTCAGTGATCGGGACCACCAGCACCGGCATTTCTCTGACAGCTTGGCCTCTGAGGTCCAGACCTGGCCTTTTGGGGCACTTGCACTTAGCAGAGTGTCCAGCTTCCCGAGAGCCGTCGCCAGAATTTTGGACCCTAGAGGTGGTCTCTGTCGGTCCCGAGACATTGCCTCTGGATTTGGTGCCCAGGGTGAATTGGAGGTCCTGAGCGCAGGTCTGGGGCGAAGGCGCCCGGCGCCACGTCAAGAATTCCCCAAGAGCTGCCGCTTGCGATTTCGCACCACACATGGGGTCGGTGATCGGGAGCACCAGCACCGGCATTTCTCTGACAGCTTGGCCTCTGGGATCCAGACCTGGCCTTTTGGGGCACTTGCACCTAGCAGAGTGCCCAGCTTCCCGAGAGCCGTCGTCAGAATTTTGGACCCTAGAGGTGGTCTCTGTCGGTCCCGAGACATTGCCTCTGGATTTGGTGCCGAGGGTGAACCTCTCTGCCCTGAGCGCAGGTCTCGGGCGGAGGCGCCCGGCGCCACGTCAAGAATTCCCCAAGAGCTGCCGCTTGCGATTTCGCACCACACATGGGGTCGGTGATCGGGACCACCAGCACCGGCATTTCTCTGACACCTTCCCTCTGGGATCCAGACCTGGCCTTTTGGGGCACTTGCACTTAGCAGAGTGTCCAGCTTCCCGAGAGCCGTCGCCAGAATTTTGGACCCTAGAGGTGGTCTCTGTCGGTCCCGAGACATTGCCTCTGGATTTGGTGCCCACGGTGAACCTGTCTGCCCTGAGCGCAGGTCTGGGGCGAAGGCGCCCGGCGCCACGTCAAGAATTCCCCAAGAGCTGCCGCTTGGGATTTCGCACCACACATGGGGTCGGTGATCGGGACCACCAGCACCGGCATTTCTCTGACAGCTTGGCCTCTGAGGTCCAGACCTGGCCTTTTGGGACACTTGCACCTAGCAGAGTGTCCAGCTTCCCGAGAGCCGTCGCCAGAATTTTGGACCCTAGAGGTGGTCTCTGTCGGTCCCGAGACATTGCCTCTGGATTTGGTGCCCAGGGTGAACCTGTCTGCCCTGAGCGCAGGTCTGGGGCGAAGGTGCCCGGCGCCACGTCAAGAATTCCCCAAGAGCGGCAGCTTGCGATTTCGCACCACACATGGGGTCGGTGATCGGGACCACCAGCACCGGCATTTCTCTGACAGCTTGGCCTCTGGGATCCAGACCTGGCCTTTTGGGGCACTTGCACCTAGCAGAGTGTCCAGCTTCCCGAGAGCCGTCGCCAGAATTTTGGACCCTAGAGGTGGTCTCTGTCGGTCCCGAGACATTGCCTCTGGATTTGGTGCCCAGGGTGAATTGGAGGTCCTGAGCGCAGGTCTGGGGCGAAGGCGCCCGGCGCCACGTCAAGAATTCCCCAAGAGCTGCCGCTTGCGATTTCGCACCACACATGGGGTCGGTGATCGGGAGCACCAGCACCGGCATTTCTCTGACAGCTTGGCCTCTGGGATCCAGACCTGGCCTTTTGGGGCACTTGCACCTAGCAGAGTGCCCAGCTTCCCGAGAGCCGTCGTCAGAATTTTGGACCCTAGAGGTGGTCTCTGTCGGTCCCGAGACATTGCCTCTGGATTTGGTGCCCAGGGTGAACCTGTCTGCCCTGAGCGCAGGTCTGGGGCGGAGGCGCCCGGCGCCACGTCAAGAATTCCCCAAGAGCTGCCGCTTGCGATTTCGCACCACACATGGGGTCGGTGATCGGGACCACCAGCACCAGTATTTCTCTGACAGCTTGGCCTCTGAGGTCCAGACCTGGCCTTTTGGGGCACTTGCACCTAGCAGAGTGTCCAGCTTCCCGAGAGCCGTCGCCAGAATTTTGGACCCTAGAGGTGGTCTCTGTCGGTCCCGAGACATTGCCTCTGGATTTGGTGCCCAGGGTGAACTTGTCTGCCCTGAACGCAGTTCTGGGGCGAAGGCGCCCGGCGCCACGTCAAAAATTCCCCAAGAGCTGCCGCTTGCGATTTTGCACCACACATGGGGTCGGTGATCGGGACCACCAGCACCGGCATTTCTCTGACAGCTTGGCCTCTGAGGTCCAGACCTGGCCTTTTGGGGCACTTGCACCTAGCAGAGTGTCCAGCTTCCCGAGAGCCGTCGCCAGAATTTTGGACCCTAGAGGTGGTCTCTGTCGGTCCCGAGACATTGCCTCTGGATTTGGTGCCCAGGGTGAATTGGAGGTCCTGAGCGCAGGTCTGGGGCGAAGGCGCCCGGCGCCACGTCAAGAATTCCCCAAGAGCTGCCACTTGCGATTTCGCACCACACATGGGGTCGGTGATCGGGAGCACCAGCACCGGCATTTCTCTGACAGCTTGGCCTCTGGGATCCAGACCTGGCCTTTTGGGGCACTTGCACCTAGCAGAGTGCCCAGCTTCCCGAGAGCCGTCGTCAGAATTTTGGACCCTAGAGGTGGTCTCTGTCGGTCCCGAGACATTGCCTCTGGATTTGGTGCCGAGGGTGAACCTCTCTGCCCTGAGCGCAGGTCTGGGGCGGAGGCGCCCGGCGCCACGTCAAGAATTCCCCAAGAGCTGCCGCTTGCGATTTCGCACCACACATGGGGTCGGTGATCGGGACCACCAGCACCGGCATTTCTCTGACACCTTCCCTCTGGGATCCAGACCTGGCCTTTTGGGGCACTTGCACTTAGCAGAGTGTCCAGCTTCCCGAGAGCCGTCGCCAGAATTTTGGACCCTAGAGGTGGTCTCTGTCGGTCCCGAGACATTGCCTCTGGATTTGGTGCCCAGGGTGAACCTGTCTGCCCTGAGCGCAGGTCTGGGGCGAAGGTGCCCGGCGCCACGTCAAGAATTCCCCAAGAGCTGCCGCTTGGGATTTCGCACCACACATGGGGTCGGTGATCGGGACCACCAGCACCGGCATTTCTCTGACAGCTTGGCCTCTGAGGTCCAGACCTGGCCTTTTGGGACACTTGCACCTAGCAGAGTGTCCAGCTTCCCGAGAGCCATCGCCAAAATTTTGGACCCTAGAGGTGGTCTCTGTCGGTCCCGAGACATTGCCTCTGGATTTGGTGCCCAGGGTGAACCTTTCTGCCCTGAGCGCAGGTCTGGGGCGAAGGCGCCCGGCGCCACGTCAAGAATTCCCCAAGAGCAGCCGCTTGCGATTTCGCACCACACATGGGGTCGGTGATCGGGACCACCAGCACCGGCATTTCTCTGACAGCTTGGCCTCTGGGATCCAGACCTGGCCTTTTGGGGCACTTGCACCTAGCAGAGTGCCCAGCTTCCCGAGAGCCGTCGTCAGAATTTTGGACCCTAGAGGTGGTCTCTGTCGGTCCCGAGACATTGCCTCTGGATTTGGTGCCCAGGGTGAACCTGTCTGCCCTGAGCGCAGGTCTGGGGCGGAGGCGCCCGGCGCCACGTCAAGAATTCCCCAAGAGCTGCCGCTTGCGATTTCGCACCACACATGGGGTCGGTGATCGGGACCACCAGCACCGGCATTTCTCTGACACCTTCCCTCTGGGATCCAGACCTGGCCTTTTGGGGCACTTGCACCTAGCAGAGTGTCCAGCTTCCCGAGAGCCGTCGTCAGAATTTTGGACCCTAGAGGTGGTCTCTGTCGGTCCCGAGACATTGCCTCTGGATTTGGTGCCCAGGGTGAACCTGTCTGCCCTGAGCGCAGGTCTGGGGCGGAGGCGCCCGGCGCCACGTCAAGAATTCCCCAAGAGCTGCCGCTTGCGATTTCGCACCACACATGGGGTCGGTGATCGGGACCACCAGCACCGGCATTTCTCTGACACCTTCCCTCTGGGATCCAGACCTGGCCTTTTGGGGCACTTGCACTTAGCAGAGTGTCCAGCTTCCCGAGAGCCGTCGCCAGAATTTTGGACCCTAGAGGTGGTCTCTGTCGGTCCCGAGACATTGCCTCTGGATTTGGTGCCCACGGTGAACCTGTCTGCCCTGAGCGCAGGTCTGGGGCGAAGGTGCCCGGCGCCACGTCAAGAATTCCCCAAGAGCTGCCGCTTGCGATTTCGCACCACACATGGGGTCGGTGATCGGGAGCACCAGCACCGGCATTTCTCTGACAGCTTGGTCTCTGGGATCCAGACCTGGCCTTTTGGGGCACTTGCACTTAGCAGAGTGTCCAGCTTCCCGAGAGCCGTCGCCAGAATTTTGGACCCTAGAGGTGGTCTCTGTCGGTCCCGAGACATTGCCTCTGGATTTGGTGCCCAGGGTGAATTGGAGGTCCTGAGCACAGACCCGGGGCGAAGGCGCCCGGCGCCACGTCAAAAATTCCCCAAGAGCTGCCGCTTGCGATTTCGCACCACACATGGGGTCGGTGATCGGGACCACCAGCACCGGCATTTCTCTGACAGCTTGGCCTCTGGGATCCAGACCTGGCCTTTTGGGGCACTTGCACCTAGCAGAGTGTCCAGCTTCCCGAGAGCCGTCGCCAGAATTTTGGACCCTAGAGGTGGTCTCTGTCGGTCCCGAGACATTGCCTCTGGATTTGGTGCCCAGGGTGAATTGGAGGTCCTGAGCACAGACCCGGGGCAAAGGCGCCCGGCGCCACGTCAAAAATTCCCCAAGAGCTGCCGCTTGCGATTTCGCACCACACATGGGGTCGGTGATCGGGACCACCAGCACCGGCATTTCTCTGACAGCTTGGCCTCTGAGGTCCAGACCTGGCCTTTTGGGGCACTTGCACCTAGCAGAGTGTCCAGCTTCCCGAGAGCCGTCGCCAGAATTTTGGACCCTAGAGGTGGTCTCTGTCGGTCCCGAGACATTGCCTCTGGATTTGGTGCCCAGGGTGAACCTGTCTGCCCTGAGCGCAGGTCTGGGGCGAAGGCGCCCGGCGCCACGTCAAGAATTCCCCAAGAGCGGCCGCTTGCGATTTCGCACCACACATGGGGTCGGTGATCGGGACCACCAGCACCGGCATTTCTCTGACAGCTTGGCCTCTGGGATCCAGACCTGGCCTTTTGGGGCACTTGCACTTAGCAGAGTGTCCAGCTTCCCGAGAGCCGTCGCCAGAATTTTGGACCCTAGAGGTGGTCTCTGTCGGTCCCGAGACATTGCCTCTGGATTTGGTGCCCAGGGTGAATTGGAGGTCCTGAGCGCAGGTCTGGGGCGAAGGCGCCCGGCGCCACGTCAAGAATTCCCCAAGAGCTGCCGCTTGCGATTTCGCACCACACATGGGGTCGGTGATCGGGAGCACCAGCACCGGCATTTCTCTGACAGCTTGGCCTCTGGGATCCAGACCTGGCCTTTTGGGGCACTTGCACCTAGCAGAGTGCCCAGCTTCCCGAGAGCCGTCGTCAGAATTTTGGACCCTAGAGGTGGTCTCTGTCGGTCCCGAGACATTGCCTCTGGATTTGGTGCCGAGGGTGAACCTCTCTGCCCTGAGCGCAGGTCTCGGGCGGAGGCGCCCGGCGCCACGTCAAGAATTCCCCAAGAGCTGCCGCTTGCGATTTCGCACCACACATGGGGTCGGTGATCGGGACCACCAGCACCGGCATTTCTCTGACACCTTCCCTCTGGGATCCAGACCTGGCCTTTTGGGGCACTTGCACTTAGCAGAGTGTCCAGCTTCCCGAGAGCCGTCGCCAGAATTTTGGACCCTAGAGGTGGTCTCTGTCGGTCCCGAGACATTGCCTCTGGATTTGGTGCCCACGGTGAACCTGTCTGCCCTGAGCGCAGGTCTGGGGCGAAGGTGCCCGGCGCCACGTCAAGAATTCCCCAAGAGCTGCCGCTTGGGATTTCGCACCACACATGGGGTCGGTGATCGGGACCACCAGCACCGGCATTTCTCTGACAGCTTGGCCTCTGAGGTCCAGACCTGGCCTTTTGGGACACTTGCACCTAGCAGAGTGTCCAGCTTCCCGAGAGCCATCGCCAAAATTTTGGACCCTAGAGGTGGTCTCTGTCGGTCCCGAGACATTGCCTCTGGATTTGGTGCCCAGGGTGAACCTTTCTGCCCTGAGCGCAGGTCTGGGGCGAAGGCGCCCGGCGCCACGTCAAGAATTCCCCAAGAGCAGCCGCTTGCGATTTCGCACCACACATGGGGTCGGTGATCGGGACCACCAGCACCGGCATTTCTCTGACAGCTTGGCCTCTGGGATCCAGACCTGGCCTTTTGGGGCACTTGCACCTAGCAGAGTGTCCAGCTTCCCGAGAGCCGTCGCCAGAATTTTGGACCCTAGAGGTGGTCTCTGTCGGTCCCGAGACATTGCCTCTGGATTTGGTGCCCAGGGTGAACCTGTCTGCCCTGAGCACAGACCCGGGGCAAAGGCGCCCGGTGCCACGTCAAAAATTCCTCAAGAGCTGCCGCTTGGGATTTCGCACCACACATGGGGTCGGTGATCGGGACCACCAGCACCGGCATTTCTCTGACAGCTTGGCCTCTGAGGTCCAGACCTGGCCTTTTGGGGCACTTGCACCTAGCAGAGTGTCCAGCTTCCCGAGAGCCGTCGCCAGAATTTTGGACCCTAGAGGTGGTCTCTGTCGGTCCCGAGACATTGCCTCTGGATTTGGTGCCCAGGGTGAACCTGTCTGCCCTGAGCGCAGGTCTGGGGCGAAGGCGCCCGGCGCCACGTCAAGAATTCCCCAAGAGCGGCAGCTTGCGATTTCGCACCACACATGGGGTCGGTGATCGGGACCACCAGCACCGGCATTTCTCTGACAGCTTGGCCTCTGGGATCCAGACCTGGCCTTTTGGGGCACTTGCACCTAGCAGAGTGTCCAGCTTCCCGAGAGCCGTCGCCAGAATTTTGGACCCTAGAGGTGGTCTCTGTCGGTCCCGAGACATTGCCTCTGGATTTGGTGCCCAGGGTGAATTGGAGGTCCTGAGCGCAGGTCTGGGGCGAAGGCGCCCGGCGCCACGTCAAGAATTCCCCAAGAGCTGCCGCTTGCGATTTCGCACCACACATGGGGTCGGTGATCGGGAGCACCAGCACCGGCATTTCTCTGACAGCTTGGCCTCTGGGATCCAGACCTGGCCTTTTGGGGCACTTGCACTTAGCAGAGTGTCCAGCTTCCCGAGAGCCGTCGCCAGAATTTTGGACCCTAGAGGTGGTCTCTGTCGGTCCCGAGACATTGCCTCTGGATTTGGTGCCCACGGTGAACCTGTCTGCCCTGAGCGCAGGTCTGGGGCGAAGGTGCCCGGCGCCACGTCAAGAATTCCCCAAGAGCTGCCGCTTGGGATTTCGCACCACACATGGGGTCGGTGATCGGGACCACCAGCACCGGCATTTCTCTGACAGCTTGGCCTCTGAGGTCCAGACCTGGCCTTTTGGGACACTTGCACCTAGCAGAGTGTCCAGCTTCCCGAGAGCCATCGCCAAAATTTTGGACCCTAGAGGTGGTCTCTGTCGGTCCCGAGACATTGCCTCTGGATTTGGTGCCCAGGGTGAACCTTTCGGCCCTGAGCGCAGGTCTGGGGCGAAGGCGCCCGGCGCCACGTCAAGAATTCCCCAAGAGCTGCCGCTTGCGATTTCGCACCACACATGGGGTCGGTGATCGGGACCACCAGCACCGGCATTTCTCTGACAGCTTGGCCTCTGGGATCCAGACCTGGCCTTTTGGGGCACTTGCACCTAGCAGAGTGTCCAGCTTCCCGAGAGCCGTCGCCAGAATTTTGGACCCTAGAGGTGGTCTCTGTCGGTCCCGAGACATTGCCTCTGGATTTGGTGCCCAGGGTGAACCTGTCTGCCCTGAGCACAGACCCGGGGCAAAGGCGCCCGGTGCCACGTCAAAAATTCCTCAAGAGCTGCCGCTTGGGATTTCGCACCACACATGGGGTCGGTGATCGGGACCACCAGCACCGGCATTTCTCTGACAGCTTGGCCTCTGAGGTCCAGACCTGGCCTTTTGGGGCACTTGCACCTAGCAGAGTGTCCAGCTTCCCGAGAGCCGTCGCCAGAATTTTGGACCCTAGAGGTGGTCTCTGTCGGTCCCGAGACATTGCCTCTGGATTTGGTGCCCAGGGTGAACCTGTCTGCCCTGAGCGCAGGTCTGGGGCGAAGGCGCCCGGCGCCACGTCAAGAATTCCCCAAGAGCGGCAGCTTGCGATTTCGCACCACACATGGGGTCGGTGATCGGGACCACCAGCACCGGCATTTCTCTGACAGCTTGGCCTCTGGGATCCAGACCTGGCCTTTTGGGGCACTTGCACCTAGCAGAGTGTCCAGCTTCCCGAGAGCCGTCGCCAGAATTTTGGACCCTAGAGGTGGTCTCTGTCGGTCCCGAGACATTGCCTCTGGATTTGGTGCCCAGGGTGAATTGGAGGTCCTGAGCGCAGGTCTGGGGCGAAGGCGCCCGGCGCCACGTCAAGAATTCCCCAAGAGCTGCCGCTTGCGATTTCGCACCACACATGGGGTCGGTGATCGGGAGCACCAGCACCGGCATTTCTCTGACAGCTTGGCCTCTGGGATCCAGACCTGGCCTTTTGGGGCACTTGCACCTAGCAGAGTGCCCAGCTTCCCGAGAGCCGTCGTCAGAATTTTGGACCCTAGAGGTGGTCTCTGTCGGTCCCGAGACATTGCCTCTGGATTTGGTGCCCAGGGTGAACCTGTCTGCCCTGAGCGCAGGTCTGGGGCGGAGGCGCCCGGCGCCACGTCAAGAATTCCCCAAGAGCTGCCGCTTGCGATTTCGCACCACACATGGGGTCGGTGATCGGGACCACCAGCACCGGCATTTCTCTGACACCTTCCCTCTGGGATCCAGACCTGGCCTTTTGGGGCACTTGCACCTAGCAGAGTGCCCAGCTTCCCGAGAGCCGTCGTCAGAATTTTGGACCCTAGAGGTGGTCTCTGTCGGTCCCGAGACATTGCCTCTGGATTTGGTGCCCAGGGTGAACCTGTCTGCCCTGAGCGCAGGTCTGGGGCGGAGGCGCCCGGCGCCACGTCAAGAATTCCCCAAGAGCGGCCGCTTGCGATTTCGCACCACACATGGGGTCGGTGATCGGGACCACCAGCACCGGCATTTCTCTGACAGCTTGGCCTCTGGGATCCAGACCTGGCCTTTTGGGGCACTTGCACTTAGCAGAGTGTCCAGCTTCCCGAGAGCCGTCGCCAGAATTTTGGACCCTAGAGGTGGTCTCTGTCGGTCCCGAGACATTGCCTCTGGATTTGGTGCCCAGGGTGAATTGGAGGTCCTGAGCACAGACCCGGGGCGAAGGCGCCCGGCGCCACGTCAAAAATTCCCCAAGAGCGGCGGCTTGCGATTTCGCACCACACATGGGGTCGGTGATCGGGAGCACCAGCACCAGCATTTCTCTGACAGCTTGGCCTCTGAGGTCCAGACCTGGCCTTTTGGGGCACTTGCACCTAGCAGAGTGTCCAGCTTCCCGAGAGCCGTCGCCAGAATTTTGGACCCTAGAGGTGGTCTCTGTCGGTCCCGAGACATTGCCTCTGGATTTGGTGCCCAGGGTGAACTTGTCTGCCCTGAACGCAGTTCTGGGGCGAAGGCGCCCGGCGCCACGTCAAAAATTCCCCAAGAGCTGCCGCTTGCGATTTTGCACCACACATGGGGTCGGTGATCGGGACCACCAGCACCGGCATTTCTCTGACAGCTTGGCCTCTGAGGTCCAGACCTGGCCTTTTGGGGCACTTGCACCTAGCAGAGTGTCCAGCTTCCCGAGAGCCGTCGCCAGAATTTTGGACCCTAGAGGTGGTCTCTGTCGGTCCCGAGACATTGCCTCTGGATTTGGTGCCCAGGGTGAATTGGAGGTCCTGAGCGCAGGTCTGGGGCGAAGGCGCCCGGCGCCACGTCAAGAATTCCCCAAGAGCTGCCGCTTGCGATTTCGCACCACACATGGGGTCGGTGATCGGGAGCACCAGCACCGGCATTTCTCTGACAGCTTGGCCTCTGGGATCCAGACCTGGCCTTTTGGGGCACTTGCACCTAGCAGAGTGTCCAGCTTCCCGAGAGCCGTCGCCAGAATTTTGGACCCTAGAGGTGGTCTCTGTCGGTCCCGAGACATTGCCTCTGGATTTGGTGCCCAGGGTGAATTGGAGGTCCTGAGCACAGACCCGGGGCAAAGGCGCCCGGCGCCACGTCAAAAATTCCCCAAGAGCTGCCGCTTGCGATTTCGCACCACACATGGGGTCGGTGATCGGGACCACCAGCACCGGCATTTCTCTGACAGCTTGGCCTCTGAGGTCCAGACCTGGCCTTTTGGGGCACTTGCACCTAGCAGAGTGTCCAGCTTCCCGAGAGCCGTCGCCAGAATTTTGGACCCTAGAGGTGGTCTCTGTCGGTCCCGAGACATTGCCTCTGGATTTGGTGCCCAGGGTGAACCTGTCTGCCCTGAGCGCAGGTCTGGGGCGAAGGCGCCCGGCGCCACGTCAAGAATTCCCCAAGAGCGGCCGCTTGCGATTTCGCACCACACATGGGGTCGGTGATCGGGACCACCAGCACCGGCATTTCTCTGACAGCTTGGCCTCTGGGATCCAGACCTGGCCTTTTGGGGCACTTGCACTTAGCAGAGTGTCCAGCTTCCCGAGAGCCGTCGCCAGAATTTTGGACCCTAGAGGTGGTCTCTGTCGGTCCCGAGACATTGCCTCTGGATTTGGTGCCCAGGGTGAATTGGAGGTCCTGAGCGCAGGTCTGGGGCGAAGGCGCCCGGCGCCACGTCAAGAATTCCCCAAGAGCTGCCGCTTGCGATTTCGCACCACACATGGGGTCGGTGATCGGGAGCACCAGCACCGGCATTTCTCTGACAGCTTGGCCTCTGGGATCCAGACCTGGCCTTTTGGGGCACTTGCACCTAGCAGAGTGCCCAGCTTCCCGAGAGCCGTCGTCAGAATTTTGGACCCTAGAGGTGGTCTCTGTCGGTCCCGAGACATTGCCTCTGGATTTGGTGCCGAGGGTGAACCTCTCTGCCCTGAGCGCAGGTCTCGGGCGGAGGCGCCCGGCGCCACGTCAAGAATTCCCCAAGAGCTGCCGCTTGCGATTTCGCACCACACATGGGGTCGGTGATCGGGACCACCAGCACCGGCATTTCTCTGACACCTTCCCTCTGGGATCCAGACCTGGCCTTTTGGGGCACTTGCACTTAGCAGAGTGTCCAGCTTCCCGAGAGCCGTCGCCAGAATTTTGGACCCTAGAGGTGGTCTCTGTCGGTCCCGAGACATTGCCTCTGGATTTGGTGCCCACGGTGAACCTGTCTGCCCTGAGCGCAGGTCTGGGGCGAAGGTGCCCGGCGCCACGTCAAGAATTCCCCAAGAGCTGCCGCTTGGGATTTCGCACCACACATGGGGTCGGTGATCGGGACCACCAGCACCGGCATTTCTCTGACAGCTTGGCCTCTGAGGTCCAGACCTGGCCTTTTGGGACACTTGCACCTAGCAGAGTGTCCAGCTTCCCGAGAGCCATCGCCAAAATTTTGGACCCTAGAGGTGGTCTCTGTCGGTCCCGAGACATTGCCTCTGGATTTGGTGCCCAGGGTGAACCTTTCTGCCCTGAGCGCAGGTCTGGGGCGAAGGCGCCCGGCGCCACGTCAAGAATTCCCCAAGAGCAGCCGCTTGCGATTTCGCACCACACATGGGGTCGGTGATCGGGACCACCAGCACCGGCATTTCTCTGACAGCTTGGCCTCTGGGATCCAGACCTGGCCTTTTGGGGCACTTGCACCTAGCAGAGTGTCCAGCTTCCCGAGAGCCGTCGCCAGAATTTTGGACCCTAGAGGTGGTCTCTGTCGGTCCCGAGACATTGCCTCTGGATTTGGTGCCCAGGGTGAACCTGTCTGCCCTGAGCACAGACCCGGGGCAAAGGCGCCCGGTGCCACGTCAAAAATTCCTCAAGAGCTGCCGCTTGGGATTTCGCACCACACATGGGGTCGGTGATCGGGACCACCAGCACCGGCATTTCTCTGACAGCTTGGCCTCTGAGGTCCAGACCTGGCCTTTTGGGGCACTTGCACCTAGCAGAGTGTCCAGCTTCCCGAGAGCCGTCGCCAGAATTTTGGACCCTAGAGGTGGTCTCTGTCGGTCCCGAGACATTGCCTCTGGATTTGGTGCCCAGGGTGAACCTGTCTGCCCTGAGCGCAGGTCTGGGGCGAAGGCGCCCGGCGCCACGTCAAGAATTCCCCAAGAGCGGCAGCTTGCGATTTCGCACCACACATGGGGTCGGTGATCGGGACCACCAGCACCGGCATTTCTCTGACAGCTTGGCCTCTGGGATCCAGACCTGGCCTTTTGGGGCACTTGCACCTAGCAGAGTGTCCAGCTTCCCGAGAGCCGTCGCCAGAATTTTGGACCCTAGAGGTGGTCTCTGTCGGTCCCGAGACATTGCCTCTGGATTTGGTGCCCAGGGTGAATTGGAGGTCCTGAGCGCAGGTCTGGGGCGAAGGCGCCCGGCGCCACGTCAAGAATTCCCCAAGAGCTGCCGCTTGCGATTTCGCACCACACATGGGGTCGGTGATCGGGAGCACCAGCACCGGCATTTCTCTGACAGCTTGGCCTCTGGGATCCAGACCTGGCCTTTTGGGGCACTTGCACTTAGCAGAGTGTCCAGCTTCCCGAGAGCCGTCGCCAGAATTTTGGACCCTAGAGGTGGTCTCTGTCGGTCCCGAGACATTGCCTCTGGATTTGGTGCCCACGGTGAACCTGTCTGCCCTGAGCGCAGGTCTGGGGCGAAGGTGCCCGGCGCCACGTCAAGAATTCCCCAAGAGCTGCCGCTTGGGATTTCGCACCACACATGGGGTCGGTGATCGGGACCACCAGCACCGGCATTTCTCTGACAGCTTGGCCTCTGAGGTCCAGACCTGGCCTTTTGGGACACTTGCACCTAGCAGAGTGTCCAGCTTCCCGAGAGCCATCGCCAAAATTTTGGACCCTAGAGGTGGTCTCTGTCGGTCCCGAGACATTGCCTCTGGATTTGGTGCCCAGGGTGAACCTTTCTGCCCTGAGCGCAGGTCTGGGGCGAAGGCGCCCGGCGCCACGTCAAGAATTCCCCAAGAGCTGCCGCTTGCGATTTCGCACCACACATGGGGTCGGTGATCGGGACCACCAGCACCGGCATTTCTCTGACAGCTTGGCCTCTGGGATCCAGACCTGGCCTTTTGGGGCACTTGCACCTAGCAGAGTGTCCAGCTTCCCGAGAGCCGTCGCCAGAATTTTGGACCCTAGAGGTGGTCTCTGTCGGTCCCGAGACATTGCCTCTGGATTTGGTGCCCAGGGTGAACCTGTCTGCCCTGAGCACAGACCCGGGGCAAAGGCGCCCGGTGCCACGTCAAAAATTCCTCAAGAGCTGCCGCTTGGGATTTCGCACCACACATGGGGTCGGTGATCGGGACCACCAGCACCGGCATTTCTCTGACAGCTTGGCCTCTGAGGTCCAGACCTGGCCTTTTGGGGCACTTGCACCTAGCAGAGTGTCCAGCTTCCCGAGAGCCGTCGCCAGAATTTTGGACCCTAGATGTGGTCTCTGTCGGTCCCGAGACATTGCCTCTGGATTTGGTGCCCAGGGTGAACCTGTCTGCCCTGAGCGCAGGTCTGGGGCGAAGGCGCCCGGCGCCACGTCAAGAATTCCCCAAGAGCGGCAGCTTGCGATTTCGCACCACACATGGGGTCGGTGATCGGGACCACCAGCACCGGCATTTCTCTGACAGCTTGGCCTCTGGGATCCAGACCTGGCCTTTTGGGGCACTTGCACCTAGCAGAGTGTCCAGCTTCCCGAGAGCCGTCGCCAGAATTTTGGACCCTAGAGGTGGTCTCTGTCGGTCCCGAGACATTGCCTCTGGATTTGGTGCCCAGGGTGAATTGGAGGTCCTGAGCGCAGGTCTGGGGCGAAGGCGCCCGGCGCCACGTCAAGAATTCCCCAAGAGCTGCCGCTTGCGATTTCGCACCACACATGGGGTCGGTGATCGGGAGCACCAGCACCGGCATTTCTCTGACAGCTTGGCCTCTGGGATCCAGACCTGGCCTTTTGGGGCACTTGCACCTAGCAGAGTGCCCAGCTTCCCGAGAGCCGTCGTCAGAATTTTGGACCCTAGAGGTGGTCTCTGTCGGTCCCGAGACATTGCCTCTGGATTTGGTGCCCAGGGTGAACCTGTCTGCCCTGAGCGCAGGTCTGGGGCGGAGGCGCCCGGCGCCACGTCAAGAATTCCCCAAGAGCTGCCGCTTGCGATTTCGCACCACACATGGGGTCGGTGATCGGGACCACCAGCACCGGCATTTCTCTGACACCTTCCCTCTGGGATCCAGACCTGGCCTTTTGGGGCACTTGCACCTAGCAGAGTGCCCAGCTTCCCGAGAGCCGTCGTCAGAATTTTGGACCCTAGAGGTGGTCTCTGTCGGTCCCGAGACATTGCCTCTGGATTTGGTGCCCAGGGTGAACCTGTCTGCCCTGAGCGCAGGTCTGGGGCGGAGGCGCCCGGCGCCACGTCAAGAATTCCCCAAGAGCGGCCGCTTGCGATTTCGCACCACACATGGGGTCGGTGATCGGGACCACCAGCACCGGCATTTCTCTGACAGCTTGGCCTCTGGGATCCAGACCTGGCCTTTTGGGGCACTTGCACTTAGCAGAGTGTCCAGCTTCCCGAGAGCCGTCGCCAGAATTTTGGACCCTAGAGGTGGTCTCTGTCGGTCCCGAGACATTGCCTCTGGATTTGGTGCCCAGGGTGAATTGGAGGTCCTGAGCACAGACCCGGGGCGAAGGCGCCCGGCGCCACGTCAAAAATTCCCCAAGAGCGGCGGCTTGCGATTTCGCACCACACATGGGGTCGGTGATCGGGAGCACCAGCACCAGCATTTCTCTGACAGCTTGGCCTCTGAGGTCCAGACCTGGCCTTTTGGGGCACTTGCACCTAGCAGAGTGTCCAGCTTCCCGAGAGCCGTCGCCAGAATTTTGGACCCTAGAGGTGGTCTCTGTCGGTCCCGAGACATTGCCTCTGGATTTGGTGCCCAGGGTGAACTTGTCTGCCCTGAACGCAGTTCTGGGGCGAAGGCGCCCGGCGCCACGTCAAAAATTCCCCAAGAGCTGCCGCTTGCGATTTTGCACCACACATGGGGTCGGTGATCGGGACCACCAGCACCGGCATTTCTCTGACAGCTTGGCCTCTGAGGTCCAGACCTGGCCTTTTGGGGCACTTGCACCTAGCAGAGTGTCCAGCTTCCCGAGAGCCGTCGCCAGAATTTTGGACCCTAGAGGTGGTCTCTGTCGGTCCCGAGACATTGCCTCTGGATTTGGTGCCCAGGGTGAATTGGAGGTCCTGAGCGCAGGTCTGGGGCGAAGGCGCCCGGCGCCACGTCAAGAATTCCCCAAGAGCTGCCGCTTGCGATTTCGCACCACACATGGGGTCGGTGATCGGGAGCACCAGCACCGGCATTTCTCTGACAGCTTGGCCTCTGGGATCCAGACCTGGCCTTTTGGGGCACTTGCACCTAGCAGAGTGCCCAGCTTCCCGAGAGCCGTCGTCAGAATTTTGGACCCTAGAGGTGGTCTCTGTCGGTCCCGAGACATTGCCTCTGGATTTGGTGCCCAGGGTGAACCTCTCTGCCCTGAGCGCAGGTCTGGGGCGGAGGCGCCCGGCGCCACGTCAAGAATTCCCCAAGAGCTGCCGCTTGCGATTTCGCACCACACATGGGGTCGGTGATCGGGACCACCAGCACCGGCATTTCTCTGACACCTTCCCTCTGGGATCCAGACCTGGCCTTTTGGGGCACTTGCACTTAGCAGAGTGTCCAGCTTCCCGAGAGCCGTCGCCAGAATTTTGGACCCTAGAGGTGGTCTCTGTCGGTCCCGAGACATTGCCTCTGGATTTGGTGCCCAGGGTGAACCTGTCTGCCCTGAGCGCAGGTCTGGGGCGAAGGTGCCCGGCGCCACGTCAAGAATTCCCCAAGAGCTGCCGCTTGGGATTTCGCACCACACATGGGGTCGGTGATCGGGACCACCAGCACCGGCATTTCTCTGACAGCTTGGCCTCTGAGGTCCAGACCTGGCCTTTTGGGACACTTGCACCTAGCAGAGTGTCCAGCTTCCCGAGAGCCATCGCCAAAATTTTGGACCCTAGAGGTGGTCTCTGTCGGTCCCGAGACATTGCCTCTGGATTTGGTGCCCAGGGTGAACCTGTCTGCCCTGAGCGCAGGACTGGGGCGAAGGCGCCCGGCGCCACGTCAAGAATTCCCCAAGAGCTGCCGCTTGCGATTTCGCACCACACATGGGGTCGGTGATCGGGACCACCAGCACCGGAATTTCTCTGACAGCTTGGCCTCTGGGATCCAGACCTGGCCTTTTGGGGCACTTGCACCTAGCAGAGTGCCCAGCTTCCCGAGAGCCGTCGTCAGAATTTTGGACCCTAGAGGTGGTCTCTGTCGGTCCCGAGACATTGCCTCTGGATTTGGTGCCCAGGGTGAACCTGTCTGCCCTGAGCGCAGGTCTGGGGCGGAGGCGCCCGGCGCCACGTCAAGAATTCCCCAAGAGCTGCCGCTTGCGATTTCGCACCACACATGGGGTCGGTGATCGGGACCACCAGCACCGGCATTTCTCTGACACCTTCCCTCTGGGATCCAGACCTGGCCTTTTGGGGCACTTGCACCTAGCAGAGTGTCCAGCTTCCCGAGAGCCGTCGTCAGAATTTTGGACCCTAGAGGTGGTCTCTGTCGGTCCCGAGACATTGCCTCTGGATTTGGTGCCCAGGGTGAACCTGTCTGCCCTGAGCGCAGGTCTGGGGCGGAGGCGCCCGGCGCCACGTCAAGAATTCCCCAAGAGCTGCCGCTTGCGATTTCGCACCACACATGGGGTCGGTGATCGGGACCACCAGCACCGGCATTTCTCTGACACCTTCCCTCTGGGATCCAGACCTGGCCTTTTGGGGCACTTGCACTTAGCAGAGTGTCCAGCTTCCCGAGAGCCGTCGCCAGAATTTTGGACCCTAGAGGTGGTCTCTGTCGGTCCCGAGACATTGCCTCTGGATTTGGTGCCCAGGGTGAATTGGAGGTCCTGAGCACAGACCCGGGGCGAAGGCGCCCGGCGCCACGTCAAAAATTCCCCAAGAGCTGCCGCTTGCGATTTCGCACCACACATGGGGTCGGTGATCGGGACCACCAGCACCGGCATTTCTCTGACAGCTTGGCCTCTGGGATCCAGACCTGGCCTTTTGGGGCACTTGCACCTAGCAGAGTGTCCAGCTTCCCGAGAGCCGTCGCCAGAATTTTGGACCCTAGAGGTGGTCTCTGTCGGTCCCGAGACATTGCCTCTGGATTTGGTGCCCAGGGTGAATTGGAGGTCCTGAGCACAGACCCGGGGCAAAGGCGCCCGGCGCCACGTCAAAAATTCCCCAAGAGCTGCCGCTTGCGATTTCGCACCACACATGGGGTCGGTGATCGGGACCACCAGCACCGGCATTTCTCTGACAGCTTGGCCTCTGAGGTCCAGACCTGGCCTTTTGGGGCACTTGCACCTAGCAGAGTGTCCAGCTTCCCGAGAGCCGTCGTCAGAATTTTGGACCCTAGAGGTGGTCTCTGTCGGTCCCGAGACATTGCCTCTGGATTTGGTGCCCAGGGTGAACCTGTCTGCCCTGAGCGCAGGTCTGGGGCGAAGGCGCCCGGCGCCACGTCAAGAATTCCCCAAGAGCGGCCGCTTGCGATTTCGCACCACACATGGGGTCGGTGATCGGGACCACCAGCACCGGCATTTCTCTGACAGCTTGGCCTCTGGGATCCAGACCTGGCCTTTTGGGGCACTTGCACTTAGCAGAGTGTCCAGCTTCCCGAGAGCCGTCGCCAGAATTTTGGACCCTAGAGGTGGTCTCTGTCGGTCCCGAGACATTGCCTCTGGATTTGGTGCCCAGGGTGAACTTGTCTGCCCTGAACGCAGTTCTGGGGCGAAGGCGCCCGGCGCCACGTCAAAAATTCCCCAAGAGCTGCCGCTTGCGATTTTGCACCACACATGGGGTCAGTGATCGGGACCACCAGCACCGGCATTTCTCTGACAGCTTGGCCTCTGAGGTCCAGACCTGGCCTTTTGGGGCACTTGCACTTAGCAGAGTGTCCAGCTTCCCGAGAGCCGTCGCCAGAATTTTGGACCCTAGAGGTGGTCTCTGTCGGTCCCGAGACATTGCCTCTGGATTTGGTGCCCAGGGTGAATTGGAGGTCCTGAGCGCAGGTCTGGGGCGAAGGCGCCCGGCGCCACGTCAAGAATTCCCCAAGAGCTGCCGCTTGCGATTTCGCACCACACATGGGGTCGGTGATCGGGAGCACCAGCACCGGCATTTCTCTGACAGCTTGGCCTCTGGGATCCAGACCTGGCCTTTTGGGGCACTTGCACCTAGCAGAGTGCCCAGCTTCCCGAGAGCCGTCGTCAGAATTTTGGACCCTAGAGGTGGTCTCTGTCGGTCCCGAGACATTGCCTCTGGATTTGGTGCCGAGGGTGAACCTCTCTGCCCTGAGCGCAGGTCTCGGGCGGAGGCGCCCGGCGCCACGTCAAGAATTCCCCAAGAGCTGCCGCTTGCGATTTCGCACCACACATGGGGTCGGTGATCGGGACCACCAGCACCGGCATTTCTCTGACACCTTCCCTCTGGGATCCAGACCTGGCCTTTTGGGGCACTTGCACTTAGCAGAGTGTCCAGCTTCCCGAGAGCCGTCGCCAGAATTTTGGACCCTAGAGGTGGTCTCTGTCGGTCCCGAGACATTGCCTCTGGATTTGGTGCCCACGGTGAACCTGTCTGCCCTGAGCGCAGGTCTGGGGCGAAGGCGCCCGGCGCCACGTCAAGAATTCCCCAAGAGCAGCCGCTTGCGATTTCGCACCACACATGGGGTCGGTGATCGGGACCACCAGCACCGGCATTTCTCTGACAGCTTGGCCTCTGGGATCCAGACCTGGCCTTTTGGGGCACTTGCACCTAGCAGAGTGTCCAGCTTCCCGAGAGCCGTCGCCAGAATTTTGGACCCTAGAGGTGGTCTCTGTCGGTCCCGAGACATTGCCTCTGGATTTGGTGCCCAGGGTGAACCTGTCTGCCCTGAGCACAGACCCGGGGCAAAGGCGCCCGGTGCCACGTCAAAAATTCCTCAAGAGCTGCCGCTTGGGATTTCGCACCACACATGGGGTCGGTGATCGGGACCACCAGCACCGGCATTTCTCTGAACAGCTTGGCCTCTGAGGTCCAGACCTGGCCTTTTGGGGCACTTGCACCTAGCAGAGTGTCCAGCTTCCCGAGAGCCGTCGCCAGAATTTTGGACCCTAGAGGTGGTCTCTGTCGGTCCCGAGACATTGCCTCTGGATTTGGTGCCCAGGGTGAACCTGTCTGCCCTGAGCGCAGGTCTGGGGCGAAGGCGCCCGGCGCCACGTCAAGAATTCCCCAAGAGCTGCCGCTTGCGATTTCGCACCACACATGGGGTCGGTGATCGGGAGCACCAGCACCGGCATTTCTCTGACAGCTTGGCCTCTGGGATCCAGACCTGGCCTTTTGGGGCACTTGCACCTAGCAGAGTGCCCAGCTTCCCGAGAGCCGTCGTCAGAATTTTGGACCCTAGAGGTGGTCTCTGTCGGTCCCGAGACATTGCCTCTGGATTTGGTGCCCAGGGTGAACCTGTCTGCCCTGAGCGCAGGTCTGGGGCGGAGGCGCCCGGCGCCACGTCAAGAATTCCCCAAGAGCTGCCGCTTGCGATTTCGCACCACACATGGGGTCGGTGATCGGGACCACCAGCACCGGCATTTCTCTGACACCTTCCCTCTGGGATCCAGACCTGGCCTTTTGGGGCACTTGCACCTAGCAGAGTGTCCAGCTTCCCGAGAGCCGTCGTCAGAATTTTGGACCCTAGAGGTGGTCTCTGTCGGTCCCGAGACATTGCCTCTGGATTTGGTGCCCAGGGTGAACCTGTCTGCCCTGAGCGCAGGTCTGGGGCGGAGGCGCCCGGCGCCACGTCAAGAATTCCCCAAGAGCTGCCGCTTGCGATTTCGCACCACACATGGGGTCGGTGATCGGGACCACCAGCACCGGCATTTCTCTGACACCTTCCCTCTGGGATCCAGACCTGGCCTTTTGGGGCACTTGCACTTAGCAGAGTGTCCAGCTTCCCGAGAGCCGTCGCCACAATTTTGGACCCTAGAGGTGGTCTCTGTCGGTCCCGAGACATTGCCTCTGGATTTGGTGCCCACGGTGAACCTGTCTGCCCTGAGCGCAGGTCTGGGGCGAAGGTGCCCGGCGCCACGTCAAGAATTCCCAAGAGCTGCCGCTTGCGATTTCGCACCACACATGGGGTCGGTGATCGGGAGCACCAGCACCGGCATTTCTCTGACAGCTTGGTCTCTGGGATCCAGACCTGGCCTTTTGGGGCACTTGCACTTAGCAGAGTGTCCAGCTTCCCGAGAGCCGTCGCCAGAATTTTGGACCCTAGAGGTGGTCTCTGTCGGTCCCGAGACATTGCCTCTGGATTTGGTGCCCAGGGTGAATTGGAGGTCCTGAGCACAGACCCGGGGCGAAGGCGCCCGGCGCCACGTCAAAAATTCCCCAAGAGCTGCCGCTTGCGATTTCGCACCACACATGGGGTCGGTGATCGGGACCACCAGCACCGGCATTTCTCTGACAGCTTGGCCTCTGGGATCCAGACCTGGCCTTTTGGGGCACTTGCACCTAGCAGAGTGTCCAGCTTCCCGAGAGCCGTCGCCAGAATTTTGGACCCTAGAGGTGGTCTCTGTCGGTCCCGAGACATTGCCTCTGGATTTGGTGCCCAGGGTGAATTGGAGGTCCTGAGCACAGACCCGGGGCAAAGGCGCCCGGCGCCACGTCAAAAATTCCCCAAGAGCTGCCGCTTGCGATTTCGCACCACACATGGGGTCGGTGATCGGGACCACCAGCACCGGCATTTCTCTGACAGCTTGGCCTCTGAGGTCCAGACCTGGCCTTTTGGGGCACTTGCACCTAGCAGAGTGTCCAGCTTCCCGAGAGCCGTCGTCAGAATTTTGGACCCTAGAGGTGGTCTCTGTCGGTCCCGAGACATTGCCTCTGGATTTGGTGCCCAGGGTGAACCTGTCTGCCCTGAGCGCAGGTCTGGGGCGAAGGCGCCCGGCGCCACGTCAAGAATTCCCCAAGAGCGGCCGCTTGCGATTTCGCACCACACATGGGGTCGGTGATCGGGACCACCAGCACCGGCATTTCTCTGACAGCTTGGCCTCTGGGATCCAGACCTGGCCTTTTGGGGCACTTGCACTTAGCAGAGTGTCCAGCTTCCCGAGAGCCGTCGCCAGAATTTTGGACCCTAGAGGTGGTCTCTGTCGGTCCCGAGACATTGCCTCTGGATTTGGTGCCCAGGGTGAACTTGTCTGCCCTGAACGCAGTTCTGGGGCGAAGGCGCCCGGCGCCACGTCAAAAATTCCCCAAGAGCTGCCGCTTGCGATTTTGCACCACACATGGGGTCAGTGATCGGGACCACCAGCACCGGCATTTCTCTGACAGCTTGGCCTCTGAGGTCCAGACCTGGCCTTTTGGGGCACTTGCACTTAGCAGAGTGTCCAGCTTCCCGAGAGCCGTCGCCAGAATTTTGGACCCTAGAGGTGGTCTCTGTCGGTCCCGAGACATTGCCTCTGGATTTGGTGCCCAGGGTGAATTGGAGGTCCTGAGCGCAGGTCTGGGGCGAAGGCGCCCGGCGCCACGTCAAGAATTCCCCAAGAGCTGCCGCTTGCGATTTCGCACCACACATGGGGTCGGTGATCGGGAGCACCAGCACCGGCATTTCTCTGACAGCTTGGCCTCTGGGATCCAGACCTGGCCTTTTGGGGCACTTGCACCTAGCAGAGTGCCCAGCTTCCCGAGAGCCGTCGTCAGAATTTTGGACCCTAGAGGTGGTCTCTGTCGGTCCCGAGACATTGCCTCTGGATTTGGTGCCGAGGGTGAACCTCTCTGCCCTGAGCGCAGGTCTCGGGCGGAGGCGCCCGGCGCCACGTCAAGAATTCCCCAAGAGCTGCCGCTTGCGATTTCGCACCACACATGGGGTCGGTGATCGGGACCACCAGCACCGGCATTTCTCTGACACCTTCCCTCTGGGATCCAGACCTGGCCTTTTGGGGCACTTGCACTTAGCAGAGTGTCCAGCTTCCCGAGAGCCGTCGCCAGAATTTTGGACCCTAGAGGTGGTCTCTGTCGGTCCCGAGACATTGCCTCTGGATTTGGTGCCCACGGTGAACCTGTCTGCCCTGAGCGCAGGTCTGGGGCGAAGGTGCCCGGCGCCACGTCAAGAATTCCCCAAGAGCTGCCGCTTGGGATTTCGCACCACACATGGGGTCGGTGATCGGGACCACCAGCACCGGCATTTCTCTGACAGCTTGGCCTCTGAGGTCCAGACCTGGCCTTTTGGGACACTTGCACCTAGCAGAGTGTCCAGCTTCTCGAGAGCCATCGCCAAAATTTTGGACCCTAGAGGTGGTCTCTGTCGGTCCCGAGACATTGCCTCTGGATTTGGTGCCCAGGGTGAACCTTTCTGCCCTGAGCGCAGGTCTGGGGCGAAGGCGCCCGGCGCCACGTCAAGAATTCCCCAAGAGCAGCCGCTTGCGATTTCGCACCACACATGGGGTCGGTGATCGGGACCACCAGCACCGGCATTTCTCTGACAGCTTGGCCTCTGGGATCCAGACCTGGCCTTTTGGGGCACTTGCACCTAGCAGAGTGTCCAGCTTCCCGAGAGCCGTCGCCAGAATTTTGGACCCTAGAGGTGGTCTCTGTCGGTCCCGAGACATTGCCTCTGGATTTGGTGCCCAGGGTGAACCTGTCTGCCCTGAGCACAGACCCGGGGCAAAGGCGCCCGGTGCCACGTCAAAAATTCCTCAAGAGCTGCCGCTTGGGATTTCGCACCACACATGGGGTCGGTGATCGGGACCACCAGCACCGGCATTTCTCTGAACAGCTTGGCCTCTGAGGTCCAGACCTGGCCTTTTGGGGCACTTGCACCTAGCAGAGTGTCCAGCTTCCCGAGAGCCGTCGCCAGAATTTTGGACCCTAGAGGTGGTCTCTGTCGGTCCCGAGACATTGCCTCTGGATTTGGTGCCCAGGGTGAACCTGTCTGCCCTGAGCGCAGGTCTGGGGCGAAGGCGCCCGGCGCCACGTCAAGAATTCCCCAAGAGCGGCAGCTTGCGATTTCGCACCACACATGGGGTCGGTGATCGGGACCACCAGCACCGGCATTTCTCTGACAGCTTGGCCTCTGGGATCCAGACCTGGCCTTTTGGGGCACTTGCACCTAGCAGAGTGTCCAGCTTCCCGAGAGCCGTCGCCAGAATTTTGGACCCTAGAGGTGGTCTCTGTCGGTCCCGAGACATTGCCTCTGGATTTGGTGCCCAGGGTGAATTGGAGGTCCTGAGCGCAGGTCTGGGGCGAAGGCGCCCGGCGCCACGTCAAGAATTCCCCAAGAGCTGCCGCTTGCGATTTCGCACCACACATGGGGTCGGTGATCGGGACCACCAGCACCGGCATTTCTCTGACACCTTCCCTCTGGGATCCAGACCTGGCCTTTTGGGGCACTTGCACTTAGCAGAGTGTCCAGCTTCCCGAGAGCCGTCGCCAGAATTTTGGACCCTAGAGGTGGTCTCTGTCGGTCCCGAGACATTGCCTCTGGATTTGGTGCCCACGGTGAACCTGTCTGCCCTGAGCGCAGGTCTGGGGCGAAGGTGCCCGGCGCCACGTCAAGAATTCCCCAAGAGCTGCCGCTTGGGATTTCGCACCACACATGGGGTCGGTGATCGGGACCACCAGCACCGGCATTTCTCTGACAGCTTGGCCTCTGAGGTCCAGACCTGGCCTTTTGGGACACTTGCACCTAGCAGAGTGTCCAGCTTCTCGAGAGCCATCGCCAAAATTTTGGACCCTAGAGGTGGTCTCTGTCGGTCCCGAGACATTGCCTCTGGATTTGGTGCCCAGGGTGAACCTTTCTGCCCTGAGCGCAGGTCTGGGGCGAAGGCGCCCGGCGCCACGTCAAGAATTCCCCAAGAGCAGCCGCTTGCGATTTCGCACCACACATGGGGTCGGTGATCGGGACCACCAGCACCGGCATTTCTCTGACAGCTTGGCCTCTGGGATCCAGACCTGGCCTTTTGGGGCACTTGCACCTAGCAGAGTGTCCAGCTTCCCGAGAGCCGTCGCCAGAATTTTGGACCCTAGAGGTGGTCTCTGTCGGTCCCGAGACATTGCCTCTGGATTTGGTGCCCAGGGTGAACCTGTCTGCCCTGAGCACAGACCCGGGGCAAAGGCGCCCGGTGCCACGTCAAAAATTCCTCAAGAGCTGCCGCTTGGGATTTCGCACCACACATGGGGTCGGTGATCGGGACCACCAGCACCGGCATTTCTCTGAACAGCTTGGCCTCTGAGGTCCAGACCTGGCCTTTTGGGGCACTTGCACCTAGCAGAGTGTCCAGCTTCCCGAGAGCCGTCGCCAGAATTTTGGACCCTAGAGGTGGTCTCTGTCGGTCCCGAGACATTGCCTCTGGATTTGGTGCCCAGGGTGAACCTGTCTGCCCTGAGCGCAGGTCTGGGGCGAAGGCGCCCGGCGCCACGTCAAGAATTCCCCAAGAGCGGCAGCTTGCGATTTCGCACCACACATGGGGTCGGTGATCGGGACCACCAGCACCGGCATTTCTCTGACAGCTTGGCCTCTGGGATCCAGACCTGGCCTTTTGGGGCACTTGCACCTAGCAGAGTGTCCAGCTTCCCGAGAGCCGTCGCCAGAATTTTGGACCCTAGAGGTGGTCTCTGTCGGTCCCGAGACATTGCCTCTGGATTTGGTGCCCAGGGTGAATTGGAGGTCCTGAGCGCAGGTCTGGGGCGAAGGCGCCCGGCGCCACGTCAAGAATTCCCCAAGAGCTGCCGCTTGCGATTTCGCACCACACATGGGGTCGGTGATCGGGAGCACCAGCACCGGCATTTCTCTGACAGCTTGGCCTCTGGGATCCAGACCTGGCCTTTTGGGGCACTTGCACCTAGCAGAGTGTCCAGCTTCCCGAGAGCCGTCGCCAGAATTTTGGACCCTAGAGGTGGTCTCTGTCGGTCCCGAGACATTGCCTCTGGATTTGGTGCCCAGGGTGAATTGGAGGTCCTGAGCGCAGGTCTGGGGCGAAGGCGCCCGGCGCCACGTCAAGAATTCCCCAAGAGCTGCCGCTTGCGATTTCGCACCACACATGGGGTCGGTGATCGGGAGCACCAGCACCGGCATTTCTCTGACAGCTTGGCCTCTGGGATCCAGACCTGGCCTTTTGGGGCACTTGCACCTAGCAGAGTGCCCAGCTTCCCGAGAGCCGTCGTCAGAATTTTGGACCCTAGAGGTGGTCTCTGTCGGTCCCGAGACATTGCCTCTGGATTTGGTGCCCAGGGTGAACCTGTCTGCCCTGAGCGCAGGTTTGGGGCGGAGGCGCCCGGCGCCACGTCAAGAATTCCCCAAGAGCTGCCGCTTGCGATTTCGCACCACACATGGGGTCGGTGATCGGGACCACCAGCACCGGCATTTCTCTGACACCTTCCCTCTGGGATCCAGACCTGGCCTTTTGGGGCACTTGCACCTAGCAGAGTGCCCAGCTTCCCGAGAGCCGTCGTCAGAATTTTGGACCCTAGAGGTGGTCTCTGTCGGTCCCGAGACATTGCCTCTGGATTTGGTGCCCAGGGTGAACCTGTCTGCCCTGAGCGCAGGTCTGGGGCGGAGGCGCCCGGCGCCACGTCAAGAATTCCCCAAGAGCGGCCGCTTGCGATTTCGCACCACACATGGGGTCGGTGATCGGGACCACCAGCACCGGCATTTCTCTGACAGCTTGGCCTCTGGGATCCAGACCTGGCCTTTTGGGGCACTTGCACTTAGCAGAGTGTCCAGCTTCCCGAGAGCCGTCGCCAGAATTTTGGACCCTAGAGGTGGTCTCTGTCGGTCCCGAGACATTGCCTCTGGATTTGGTGCCCAGGGTGAATTGGAGGTCCTGAGCACAGACCCGGGGCGAAGGCGCCCGGCGCCATGTCAAAAATTCCCCAAGAGCGGCGGCTTGCGATTTCGCACCACACATGGGGTCGGTGATCGGGAGCACCAGCACCAGCATTTCTCTGACAGCTTGGCCTCTGAGGTCCAGACCTGGCCTTTTGGGGCACTTGCACCTAGCAGAGTGTCCAGCTTCCCGAGAGCCGTCGCCAGAATTTTGGACCCTAGAGGTGGTCTCTGTCGGTCCCGAGACATTGCCTCTGGATTTGGTGCCCAGGGTGAACTTGTCTGCCCTGAACGCAGTTCTGGGGCGAAGGCGCCCGGCGCCACGTCAAAAATTCCCCAAGAGCTGCCGCTTGCGATTTTGCACCACACATGGGGTCGGTGATCGGGACCACCAGCACCGGCATTTCTCTGACAGCTTGGTCTCTGGGATCCAGACCTGGCCTTTTGGGGCACTTGCACTTAGCAGAGTGTCCAGCTTCCCGAGAGCCGTCGCCAGAATTTTGGACCCTAGAGGTGGTCTCTGTCGGTCCCGAGACATTGCCTCTGGATTTGGTGCCCACGGTGAACCTGTCTGCCCTGAGCGCAGGTCTGGGGCGAAGGTGCCCGGCGCCACGTCAAGAATTCCCCAAGAGCTGCCGCTTGGGATTTCGCACCACACATGGGGTCGGTGATCGGGACCACCAGCACCGGCATTTCTCTGACAGCTTGGCCTCTGAGGTCCAGACCTGGCCTTTTGGGACACTTGCACCTAGCAGAGTGTCCAGCTTCCCGAGAGCCATCGCCAAAATTTTGGACCCTAGAGGTGGTCTCTGTCGGTCCCGAGACATTGCCTCTGGATTTGGTGCCCAGGGTGAACCTTTCTGCCCTGAGCGCAGGTCTGGGGCGAAGGCGCCCGGCGCCACGTCAAGAATTCCCCAAGAGCAGCCGCTTGCGATTTCGCACCACACATGGGGTCGGTGATCGGGACCACCAGCACCGGCATTTCTCTGACAGCTTGGCCTCTGGGATCCAGACCTGGCCTTTTGGGGCACTTGCACCTAGCAGAGTGCCCAGCTTCCCGAGAGCCGTCGTCAGAATTTTGGACCCTAGAGGTGGTCTCGGTCGGTCCCGAGACATTGCCTCTGGATTTGGTGCCCAGGGTGAACCTGTCTGCCCTGAGCGCAGGTCTGTGTCGGAGGCGCCCGGCGCCACGTCAAGAATTCCCCAAGAGCTGCCGCTTGCGATTTCGCACCACACATGGGGTCGGTGATCGGGACCACCAGCACCGGCATTTCTCTGACACCTTCCCTCTGGGATCCAGACCTGGCCTTTTGGGGCACTTGCACCTAGCAGAGTGTCCAGCTTCCCGAGAGCCGTCGTCAGAATTTTGGACCCTAGAGGTGGTCTCTGTCGGTCCCGAGACATTGCCTCTGGATTTGGTGCCCAGGGTGAATTGGAGGTCCTGAGCACAGACCCGGGGCGAAGGCGCCCGGCGCCACGTCAAAAATTCCCCAAGAGCGGCGGCTTGCGATTTCGCACCACACATGGGGTCGGTGATCGGGAGCACCAGCACCAGCATTTCTCTGACAGCTTGGCCTCTGAGGTCCAGACCTGGCCTTTTGGGGCACTTGCACCTAGCAGAGTGTCCAGCTTCCCGAGAGCCGTCGCCAGAATTTTGGACCCTAGAGGTGGTCTCTGTCGGTCCCGAGACATTGCCTCTGGATTTGGTGCCCAGGGTGAACTTGTCTGCCCTGAACGCAGTTCTGGGGCGAAGGCGCCCGGCGCCACGTCAAAAATTCCCCAAGAGCTGCCGCTTGCGATTTTGCACCACACATGGGGTCGGTGATCGGGACCACCAGCACCGGCATTTCTCTGACAGCTTGGCCTCTGAGGTCCAGACCTGGCCTTTTGGGGCACTTGCACCTAGCAGAGTGTCCAGCTTCCCGAGAGCCGTCGCCAGAATTTTGGACCCTAGAGGTGGTCTCTGTCGGTCCCGAGACATTGCCTCTGGATTTGGTGCCCAGGGTGAATTGGAGGTCCTGAGCGCAGGTCTGGGGCGAAGGCGCCCGGCGCCACGTCAAGAATTCCCCAAGAGCTGCCACTTGCGATTTCGCACCACACATGGGGTCGGTGATCGGGAGCACCAGCACCGGCATTTCTCTGACAGCTTGGCCTCTGGGATCCAGACCTGGCCTTTTGGGGCACTTGCACCTAGCAGAGTGCCCAGCTTCCCGAGAGCCGTCGTCAGAATTTTGGACCCTAGAGGTGGTCTCTGTCGGTCCCGAGACATTGCCTCTGGATTTGGTGCCGAGGGTGAACCTCTCTGCCCTGAGCGCAGGTCTGGGGCGGAGGCGCCCGGCGCCACGTCAAGAATTCCCCAAGAGCTGCCGCTTGCGATTTCGCACCACACATGGGGTCGGTGATCGGGACCACCAGCACCGGCATTTCTCTGACACCTTCCCTCTGGGATCCAGACCTGGCCTTTTGGGGCACTTGCACTTAGCAGAGTGTCCAGCTTCCCGAGAGCCGTCGCCAGAATTTTGGACCCTAGAGGTGGTCTCTGTCGGTCCCGAGACATTGCCTCTGGATTTGGTGCCCAGGGTGAACCTGTCTGCCCTGAGCGCAGGTCTGGGGCGAAGGTGCCCGGCGCCACGTCAAGAATTCCCCAAGAGCTGCCGCTTGGGATTTCGCACCACACATGGGGTCGGTGATCGGGACCACCAGCACCGGCATTTCTCTGACAGCTTGGCCTCTGAGGTCCAGACCTGGCCTTTTGGGACACTTGCACCTAGCAGAGTGTCCAGCTTCCCGAGAGCCATCGCCAAAATTTTGGACCCTAGAGGTGGTCTCTGTCGGTCCCGAGACATTGCCTCTGGATTTGGTGCCCAGGGTGAACCTTTCTGCCCTGAGCGCAGGTCTGGGGCGAAGGCGCCCGGCGCCACGTCAAGAATTCCCCAAGAGCAGCCGCTTGCGATTTCGCACCACACATGGGGTCGGTGATCGGGACCACCAGCACCGGCATTTCTCTGACAGCTTGGCCTCTGGGATCCAGACCTGGCCTTTTGGGGCACTTGCACCTAGCAGAGTGCCCAGCTTCCCGAGAGCCGTCGTCAGAATTTTGGACCCTAGAGGTGGTCTCTGTCGGTCCCGAGACATTGCCTCTGGATTTGGTGCCCAGGGTGAACCTTTCTGCCCTGAGCGCAGGTCTGGGGCGAAGGCGCCCGGCGCCACGTCAAGAATTCCCCAAGAGCAGCCGCTTGCGATTTCGCACCACACATGGGGTCGGTGATCGGGACCACCAGCACCGGCATTTCTCTGACAGCTTGGCCTCTGGGATCCAGACCTGGCCTTTTGGGGCACTTGCACCTAGCAGAGTGCCCAGCTTCCCGAGAGCCGTCGTCAGAATTTTGGACCCTAGAGGTGGTCTCTGTCGGTCCCGAGACATTGCCTCTGGATTTGGTGCCCAGGGTGAACCTGTCTGCCCTGAGCGCAGGTCTGGGGCGGAGGCGCCCGGCGCCACGTCAAGAATTCCCCAAGAGCTGCCGCTTGCGATTTCGCACCACACATGGGGTCGGTGATCGGGACCACCAGCACCGGCATTTCTCTGACACCTTCCCTCTGGGATCCAGACCTGGCCTTTTGGGGCACTTGCACCTAGCAGAGTGTCCAGCTTCCCGAGAGCCGTCGTCAGAATTTTGGACCCTAGAGGTGGTCTCTGTCGGTCCCGAGACATTGCCTCTGGATTTGGTGCCCAGGGTGAACCTGTCTGCCCTGAGCGCAGGTCTGGGGCGGAGGCGCCCGGCGCCACGTCAAGAATTCCCCAAGAGCTGCCGCTTGCGATTTCGCACCACACATGGGGTCGGTGATCGGGACCACCAGCACCGGCATTTCTCTGACACCTTCCCTCTGGGATCCAGACCTGGCCTTTTGGGGCACTTGCACTTAGCAGAGTGTCCAGCTTCCCGAGAGCCGTCGCCAGAATTTTGGACCCTAGAGGTGGTCTCTGTCGGTCCCGAGACATTGCCTCTGGATTTGGTGCCCACGGTGAACCTGTCTGCCCTGAGCGCAGGTCTGGGGCGAAGGTGCCCGGCGCCACGTCAAGAATTCCCCAAGAGCTGCCGCTTGCGATTTCGCACCACACATGGGGTCGGTGATCGGGAGCACCAGCACCGGCATTTCTCTGACAGCTTGGTCTCTGGGATCCAGACCTGGCCTTTTGGGGCACTTGCACTTAGCAGAGTGTCCAGCTTCCCGAGAGCCGTCGCCAGAATTTTGGACCCTAGAGGTGGTCTCTGTCGGTCCCGAGACATTGCCTCTGGATTTGGTGCCCAGGGTGAATTGGAGGTCCTGAGCACAGACCCGGGGCGAAGGCGCCCGGCGCCACGTCAAAAATTCCCCAAGAGCTGCCGCTTGCGATTTCGCACCACACATGGGGTCGGTGATCGGGACCACCAGCACCGGCATTTCTCTGACAGCTTGGCCTCTGGGATCCAGACCTGGCCTTTTGGGGCACTTGCACCTAGCAGAGTGTCCAGCTTCCCGAGAGCCGTCGCCAGAATTTTGGACCCTAGAGGTGGTCTCTGTCGGTCCCGAGACATTGCCTCTGGATTTGGTGCCCAGGGTGAATTGGAGGTCCTGAGCACAGACCCGGGGCAAAGGCGCCCGGCGCCACGTCAAAAATTCCCCAAGAGCTGCCGCTTGCGATTTCGCACCACACATGGGGTCGGTGATCGGGACCACCAGCACCGGCATTTCTCTGACAGCTTGGCCTCTGAGGTCCAGACCTGGCCTTTTGGGGCACTTGCACCTAGCAGAGTGTCCAGCTTCCCGAGAGCCGTCGCCAGAATTTTGGACCCTAGAGGTGGTCTCTGTCGGTCCCGAGACATTGCCTCTGGATTTGGTGCCCAGGGTGAACCTGTCTGCCCTGAGCGCAGGTCTGGGGCGAAGGCGCCCGGCGCCACGTCAAGAATTCCCCAAGAGCGGCCGCTTGCGATTTCGCACCACACATGGGGTCGGTGATCGGGACCACCAGCACCGGCATTTCTCTGACAGCTTGGCCTCTGGGATCCAGACCTGGCCTTTTGGGGCACTTGCACTTAGCAGAGTGTCCAGCTTCCCGAGAGCCGTCGCCAGAATTTTGGACCCTAGAGGTGGTCTCTGTCGGTCCCGAGACATTGCCTCTGGATTTGGTGCCCAGGGTGAACCTGTCTGCCCTGAGCGCAGGTCTGGGGCGAAGGCGCCCGGCGCCACGTCAAGAATTCCCCAAGAGCGGCCGCTTGCGATTTCGCACCACACATGGGGTCGGTGATCGGGACCACCAGCACCGGCATTTCTCTGACAGCTTGGCCTCTGGGATCCAGACCTGGCCTTTTGGGGCACTTGCACTTAGCAGAGTGTCCAGCTTCCCGAGAGCCGTCGCCAGAATTTTGGACCCTAGAGGTGGTCTCTGTCGGTCCCGAGACATTGCCTCTGGATTTGGTGCCCAGGGTGAACTTGTCTGCCCTGAACGCAGTTCTGGGGCGAAGGCGCCCGGCGCCACGTCAAAAATTCCCCAAGAGCTGCCGCTTGCGATTTTGCACCACACATGGGGTCAGTGATCGGGACCACCAGCACCGGCATTTCTCTGACAGCTTGGCCTCTGAGGTCCAGACCTGGCCTTTTGGGGCACTTGCACTTAGCAGAGTGTCCAGCTTCCCGAGAGCCGTCGCCAGAATTTTGGACCCTAGAGGTGGTCTCTGTCGGTCCCGAGACATTGCCTCTGGATTTGGTGCCCAGGGTGAATTGGAGGTCCTGAGCGCAGGTCTGGGGCGAAGGCGCCCGGCGCCACGTCAAGAATTCCCCAAGAGCTGCCGCTTGCGATTTCGCACCACACATGGGGTCGGTGATCGGGACCACCAGCACCGGCATTTCTCTGACAGCTTGGCCTCTGGGATCCAGACCTGGCCTTTTGGGGCACTTGCACCTAGCAGAGTGCCCAGCTTCCCGAGAGCCGTCGTCAGAATTTTGGACCCTAGAGGTGGTCTCTGTCGGTCCCGAGACATTGCCTCTGGATTTGGTGCCGAGGGTGAACCTCTCTGCCCTGAGCGCAGGTCTCGGGCGGAGGCGCCCGGCGCCACGTCAAGAATTCCCCAAGAGCTGCCGCTTGCGATTTCGCACCACACATGGGGTCGGTGATCGGGACCACCAGCACCGGCATTTCTCTGACACCTTCCCTCTGGGATCCAGACCTGGCCTTTTGGGGCACTTGCACTTAGCAGAGTGTCCAGCTTCCCGAGAGCCGTCGCCAGAATTTTGGACCCTAGAGGTGGTCTCTGTCGGTCCCGAGACATTGCCTCTGGATTTGGTGCCCACGGTGAACCTGTCTGCCCTGAGCGCAGGTCTGGGGCGAAGGTGCCCGGCGCCACGTCAAGAATTCCCCAAGAGCTGCCGCTTGGGATTTCGCACCACACATGGGGTCGGTGATCGGGACCACCAGCACCGGCATTTCTCTGACAGCTTGGCCTCTGAGGTCTAGACCTGGCCTTTTGGGACACTTGCACCTAGCAGAGTGTCCAGCTTCCCGAGAGCCATCGCCAAAATTTTGGACCCTAGAGGTGGTCTCTGTCGGTCCCGAGACATTGCCTCTGGATTTGGTGCCCAGGGTGAACCTTTCTGCCCTGAGCGCAGGTCTGGGGCGAAGGCGCCCGGCGCCACGTCAAGAATTCCCCAAGAGCAGCCGCTTGCGATTTCGCACCACACATGGGGTCGGTGATCGGGACCACCAGCACCGGCATTTCTCTGACAGCTTGGCCTCTGGGATCCAGACCTGGCCTTTTGGGGCACTTGCACCTAGCAGAGTGTCCAGCTTCCCGAGAGCCGTCGCCAGAATTTTGGACCCTAGAGGTGGTCTCTGTCGGTCCCGAGACATTGCCTCTGGATTTGGTGCCCAGGGTGAATTGGAGGTCCTGAGCACAGACCCGGGGCAAAGGCGCCCGGCGCCACGTCAAAAATTCCCCAAGAGCTGCCGCTTGCGATTTCGCACCACACATGGGGTCGGTGATCGGGACCACCAGCACCGGCATTTCTCTGACAGCTTGGCCTCTGAGGTCCAGACCTGGCCTTTTGGGGCACTTGCACCTAGCAGAGTGTCCAGCTTCCCGAGAGCCGTCGCCAGAATTTTGGACCCTAGAGGTGGTCTCTGTCGGTCCCGAGACATTGCCTCTGGATTTGGTGCCCAGGGTGAACCTGTCTGCCCTGAGCGCAGGTCTGGGGCGAAGGCGCCCGGCGCCACGTCAAGAATTCCCCAAGAGCGGCCGCTTGCGATTTCGCACCACACATGGGGTCGGTGATCGGGACCACCAGCACCGGCATTTCTCTGACAGCTTGGCCTCTGGGATCCAGACCTGGCCTTTTGGGGCACTTGCACTTAGCAGAGTGTCCAGCTTCCCGAGAGCCGTCGCCAGAATTTTGGACCCTAGAGGTGGTCTCTGTCGGTCCCGAGACATTGCCTCTGGATTTGGTGCCCAGGGTGAACCTGTCTGCCCTGAGCGCAGGTCTGGGGCGAAGGCGCCCGGCGCCACGTCAAGAATTCCCCAAGAGCGGCCGCTTGCGATTTCGCACCACACATGGGGTCGGTGATCGGGACCACCAGCACCGGCATTTCTCTGACAGCTTGGCCTCTGGGATCCAGACATGGCCTTTTGGGGCACTTGCACTTAGCAGAGTGTCCAGCTTCCCGAGAGCCGTCGCCAGAATTTTGGACCCTAGAGGTGGTCTCTGTCGGTCCCGAGACATTGCCTCTGGATTTGGTGCCCAGGGTGAACTTGTCTGCCCTGAACGCAGTTCTGGGGCGAAGGCGCCCGGCGCCACGTCAAAAATTCCCCAAGAGCTGCCGCTTGCGATTTTGCACCACACATGGGGTCAGTGATCGGGACCACCAGCACCGGCATTTCTCTGACAGCTTGGCCTCTGAGGTCCAGACCTGGCCTTTTGGGGCACTTGCACTTAGCAGAGTGTCCAGCTTCCCGAGAGCCGTCGCCAGAATTTTGGACCCTAGAGGTGGTCTCTGTCGGTCCCGAGACATTGCCTCTGGATTTGGTGCCCAGGGTGAATTGGAGGTCCTGAGCGCAGGTCTGGGGCGAAGGCGCCCGGCGCCACGTCAAGAATTCCCCAAGAGCTGCCGCTTGCGATTTCGCACCACACATGGGGTCGGTGATCGGGAGCACCAGCACCGGCATTTCTCTGACAGCTTGGCCTCTGGGATCCAGACCTGGCCTTTTGGGGCACTTGCACCTAGCAGAGTGCCCAGCTTCCCGAGAGCCGTCGTCAGAATTTTGGACCCTAGAGGTGGTCTCTGTCGGTCCCGAGACATTGCCTCTGGATTTGGTGCCGAGGGTGAACCTCTCTGCCCTGAGCGCAGGTCTCGGGCGGAGGCGCCCGGCGCCACGTCAAGAATTCCCCAAGAGCTGCCGCTTGCGATTTCGCACCACACATGGGGTCGGTGATCGGGACCACCAGCACCGGCATTTCTCTGACACCTTCCCTCTGGGATCCAGACCTGGCCTTTTGGGGCACTTGCACTTAGCAGAGTGTCCAGCTTCCCGAGAGCCGTCGCCAGAATTTTGGACCCTAGAGGTGGTCTCTGTCGGTCCCGAGACATTGCCTCTGGATTTGGTGCCCACGGTGAACCTGTCTGCCCTGAGCGCAGGTCTGGGGCGAAGGTGCCCGGCGCCACGTCAAGAATTCCCCAAGAGCGGCCGCTTGGGATTTCGCACCACACATGGGGTCGGTGATCGGGACCACCAGCACCGGCATTTCTCTGACAGCTTGGCCTCTGAGGTCCAGACCTGGCCTTTTGGGACACTTGCACCTAGCAGAGTGTCCAGCTTCCCGAGAGCCATCGCCAAAATTTTGGACCCTAGAGGTGGTCTCTGTCGGTCCCGAGACATTGCCTCTGGATTTGGTGCCCAGGGTGAACCTTTCTGCCCTGAGCGCAGGTCTGGGGCGAAGGCGCCCGGCGCCACGTCAAGAATTCCCCAAGAGCAGCCGCTTGCGATTTCGCACCACACATGGGGTCGGTGATCGGGACCACCAGCACCGGCATTTCTCTGACAGCTTGGCCTCTGGGATCCAGACCTGGCCTTTTGGGGCACTTGCACCTAGCAGAGTGTCCAGCTTCCCGAGAGCCGTCGCCAGAATTTTGGACCCTAGAGGTGGTCTCTGTCGGTCCCGAGACATTGCCTCTGGATTTGGTGCCCAGGGTGAATTGGAGGTCCTGAGCACAGACCCGGGGCAAAGGCGCCCGGCGCCACGTCAAAAATTCCCCAAGAGCTGCCGCTTGCGATTTCGCACCACACATGGGGTCGGTGATCGGGACCACCAGCACCGGCATTTCTCTGACAGCTTGGCCTCTGAGGTCCAGACCTGGCCTTTTGGGGCACTTGCACCTAGCAGAGTGTCCAGCTTCCCGAGAGCCGTCGCCAGAATTTTGGACCCTAGAGGTGGTCTCTGTCGGTCCCGAGACATTGCCTCTGGATTTGGTGCCCAGGGTGAACCTGTCTGCCCTGAGCGCAGGTCTGGGGCGAAGGCGCCCGGCGCCACGTCAAGAATTCCCCAAGAGCGGCCGCTTGCGATTTCGCACCACACATGGGGTCGGTGATCGGGACCACCAGCACCGGCATTTCTCTGACAGCTTGGCCTCTGGGATCCAGACCTGGCCTTTTGGGGCACTTGCACTTAGCAGAGTGTCCAGCTTCCCGAGAGCCGTCGCCAGAATTTTGGACCCTAGAGGTGGTCTCTGTCGGTCCCGAGACATTGCCTCTGGATTTGGTGCCCAGGGTGAACCTGTCTGCCCTGAGCGCAGGTCTGGGGCGAAGGCGCCCGGCGCCACGTCAAGAATTCCCCAAGAGCGGCCGCTTGCGATTTCGCACCACACATGGGGTCGGTGATCGGGACCACCAGCACCGGCATTTCTCTGACAGCTTGGCCTCTGGGATCCAGACCTGGCCTTTTGGGGCACTTGCACTTAGCAGAGTGTCCAGCTTCCCGAGAGCCGTCGCCAGAATTTTGGACCCTAGAGGTGGTCTCTGTCGGTCCCGAGACATTGCCTCTGGATTTGGTGCCCAGGGTGAACTTGTCTGCCCTGAACGCAGTTCTGGGGCGAAGGCGCCCGGCGCCACGTCAAAAATTCCCCAAGAGCTGCCGCTTGCGATTTTGCACCACACATGGGGTCAGTGATCGGGACCACCAGCACCGGCATTTCTCTGACAGCTTGGCCTCTGAGGTCCAGACCTGGCCTTTTGGGGCACTTGCACTTAGCAGAGTGTCCAGCTTCCCGAGAGCCGTCGCCAGAATTTTGGACCCTAGAGGTGGTCTCTGTCGGTCCCGAGACATTGCCTCTGGATTTGGTGCCCAGGGTGAATTGGAGGTCCTGAGCGCAGGTCTGGGGCGAAGGCGCCCGGCGCCACGTCAAGAATTCCCCAAGAGCTGCCGCTTGCGATTTCGCACCACACATGGGGTCGGTGATCGGGAGCACCAGCACCGGCATTTCTCTGACAGCTTGGCCTCTGGGATCCAGACCTGGCCTTTTGGGGCACTTGCACCTAGCAGAGTGCCCAGCTTCCCGAGAGCCGTCGTCAGAATTTTGGACCCTAGAGGTGGTCTCTGTCGGTCCCGAGACATTGCCTCTGGATTTGGTGCCGAGGGTGAACCTCTCTGCCCTGAGCGCAGGTCTCGGGCGGAGGCGCCCGGCGCCACGTCAAGAATTCCCCAAGAGCTGCCGCTTGCGATTTCGCACCACACATGGGGTCGGTGATCGGGACCACCAGCACCGGCATTTCTCTGACACCTTCCCTCTGGGATCCAGACCTGGCCTTTTGGGGCACTTGCACTTAGCAGAGTGTCCAGCTTCCCGAGAGCCGTCGCCAGAATTTTGGACCCTAGAGGTGGTCTCTGTCGGTCCCGAGACATTGCCTCTGGATTTGGTGCCCACGGTGAACCTGTCTGCCCTGAGCGCAGGTCTGGGGCGAAGGTGCCCGGCGCCACGTCAAGAATTCCCCAAGAGCTGCCGCTTGGGATTTCGCACCACACATGGGGTCGGTGATCGGGACCACCAGCACCGGCATTTCTCTGACAGCTTGGCCTCTGAGGTCCAGACCTGGCCTTTTGGGACACTTGCACCTAGCAGAGTGTCCAGCTTCCCGAGAGCCATCGCCAAAATTTTGGACCCTAGAGGTGGTCTCTGTCGGTCCCGAGACATTGCCTCTGGATTTGGTGCCCAGGGTGAACCTTTCTGCCCTGAGCGCAGGTCTGGGGCGAAGGCGCCCGGCGCCACGTCAAGAATTCCCCAAGAGCAGCCGCTTGCGATTTCGCACCACACATGGGGTCGGTGATCGGGACCACCAGCACCGGCATTTCTCTGACAGCTTGGCCTCTGGGATCCAGACCTGGCCTTTTGGGGCACTTGCACCTAGCAGAGTGTCCAGCTTCCCGAGAGCCGTCGCCAGAATTTTGGACCCTAGAGGTGGTCTCTGTCGGTCCCGAGACATTGCCTCTGGATTTGGTGCCCAGGGTGAACCTGTCTGCCCTGAGCACAGACCCGGGGCAAAGGCGCCCGGTGCCACGTCAAAAATTCCTCAAGAGCTGCCGCTTGGGATTTCGCACCACACATGGGGTCGGTGATCGGGACCACCAGCACCGGCATTTCTCTGAACAGCTTGGCCTCTGAGGTCCAGACCTGGCCTTTTGGGGCACTTGCACCTAGCAGAGTGTCCAGCTTCCCGAGAGCCGTCGCCAGAATTTTGGACCCTAGAGGTGGTCTCTGTCGGTCCCGAGACATTGCCTCTGGATTTGGTGCCCAGGGTGAACCTGTCTGCCCTGAGCGCAGGTCTGGGGCGAAGGCGCCCGGCGCCACGTCAAGAATTCCCCAAGAGCGGCAGCTTGCGATTTCGCACCACACATGGGGTCGGTGATCGGGACCACCAGCACCGGCATTTCTCTGACAGCTTGGCCTCTGGGATCCAGACCTGGCCTTTTGGGGCACTTGCACCTAGCAGAGTGTCCAGCTTCCCGAGAGCCGTCGCCAGAATTTTGGACCCTAGAGGTGGTCTCTGTCGGTCCCGAGACATTGCCTCTGGATTTGGTGCCCAGGGTGAATTGGAGGTCCTGAGCGCAGGTCTGGGGCGAAGGCGCCCGGCGCCACGTCAAGAATTCCCCAAGAGCTGCCGCTTGCGATTTCGCACCACACATGGGGTCGGTGATCGGGACCACCAGCACCGGCATTTCTCTGACAGCTTGGCCTCTGGGATCCAGACCTGGCCTTTTGGGGCACTTGCACCTAGCAGAGTGCCCAGCTTCCCGAGAGCCGTCGTCAGAATTTTGGACCCTAGAGGTGGTCTCTGTCGGTCCCGAGACATTGCCTCTGGATTTGGTGCCCAGGGTGAACCTGTCTGCCCTGAGCGCAGGTCTGGGGCGGAGGCGCCCGGCGCCACGTCAAGAATTCCCCAAGAGCTGCCGCTTGCGATTTCGCACCACACATGGGGTCGGTGATCGGGACCACCAGCACCGGCATTTCTCTGACACCTTCCCTCTGGGATCCAGACCTGGCCTTTTGGGGCACTTGCACCTAGCAGAGTGTCCAGCTTCCCGAGAGCCGTCGTCAGAATTTTGGACCCTAGAGGTGGTCTCTGTCGGTCCCGAGACATTGCCTCTGGATTTGGTGCCCAGGGTGAACCTGTCTGCCCTGAGCGCAGGTCTGGGGCGGAGGCGCCCGGCGCCACGTCAAGAATTCCCCAAGAGCTGCCGCTTGCGATTTCGCACCACACATGGGGTCGGTGATCGGGACCACCAGCACCGGCATTTCTCTGACAGCTTGGCCTCTGGGATCCAGACCTGGCCTTTTGGGGCACTTGCACCTAGCAGAGTGTCCAGCTTCCCGAGAGCCGTCGCCAGAATTTTGGACCCTAGAGGTGGTCTCTGTCGGTCCCGAGACATTGCCTCTGGATTTGGTGCCCAGGGTGAACCTGTCTGCCCTGAGCACAGACCCGGGGCAAAGGCGCCCGGTGCCACGTCAAAAATTCCTCAAGAGCTGCCGCTTGGGATTTCGCACCACACATGGGGTCGGTGATCGGGACCACCAGCACCGGCATTTCTCTGACAGCTTGGCCTCTGAGGTCCAGACCTGGCCTTTTGGGGCACTTGCACCTAGCAGAGTGTCCAGCTTCCCGAGAGCCGTCGCCAGAATTTTGGACCCTAGAGGTGGTCTCTGTCGGTCCCGAGACATTGCCTCTGGATTTGGTGCCCAGGGTGAACCTGTCTGCCCTGAGCGCAGGTCTGGGGCGAAGGCGCCCGGCGCCACGTCAAGAATTCCCCAAGAGCGGCAGCTTGCGATTTCGCACCACACATGGGGTCGGTGATCGGGACCACCAGCACCGGCATTTCTCTGACAGCTTGGCCTCTGGGATCCAGACCTGGCCTTTTGGGGCACTTGCACCTAGCAGAGTGTCCAGCTTCCCGAGAGCCGTCGCCAGAATTTTGGACCCTAGAGGTGGTCTCTGTCGGTCCCGAGACATTGCCTCTGGATTTGGTGCCCAGGGTGAATTGGAGGTCCTGAGCGCAGGTCTGGGGCGAAGGCGCCCGGCGCCACGTCAAGAATTCCCCAAGAGCTGCCGCTTGCGATTTCGCACCACACATGGGGTCGGTGATCGGGACCACCAGCACCGGCATTTCTCTGACAGCTTGGCCTCTGGGATCCAGACCTGGCCTTTTGGGGCACTTGCACCTAGCAGAGTGCCCAGCTTCCCGAGAGCCGTCGTCAGAATTTTGGACCCTAGAGGTGGTCTCTGTCGGTCCCGAGACATTGCCTCTGGATTTGGTGCCCAGGGTGAACCTGTCTGCCCTGAGCGCAGGCCTGGGGCGGAGGCGCCCGGCGCCACGTCAAGAATTCCCCAAGAGCTGCCGCTTGCGATTTCGCACCACACATGGGGTCGGTGATCGGGACCACCAGCACCGGCATTTCTCTGACACCTTCCCTCTGGGATCCAGACCTGGCCTTTTGGGGCACTTGCACCTAGCAGAGTGTCCAGCTTCCCGAGAGCCGTCGTCAGAATTTTGGACCCTAGAGGTGGTCTCTGTCGGTCCCGAGACATTGCCTCTGGATTTGGTGCCCAGGGTGAACCTGTCTGCCCTGAGCGCAGGTCTGGGGCGGAGGCGCCCGGCGCCACGTCAAGAATTCCCCAAGAGCTGCCGCTTGCGATTTCGCACCACACATGGGGTCGGTGATCGGGACCACCAGCACCGGCATTTCTCTGACAGCTTGGCCTCTGGGATCCAGACCTGGCCTTTTGGGGCACTTGCACTTAGCAGAGTGTCCAGCTTCCCGAGAGCCGTCGCCAGAATTTTGGACCCTAGAGGTGGTCTCTGTCGGTCCCGAGACATTGCCTCTGGATTTGGTGCCCAGGGTGAATTGGAGGTCCTGAGCACAGACCCGGGGCGAAGGCGCCCGGCGCCACGTCAAAAATTCCCCAAGAGCGGCGGCTTGCGATTTCGCACCACACATGGGGTCGGTGATCGGGAGCACCAGCACCAGCATTTCTCTGACAGCTTGGCCTCTGAGGTCCAGACCTGGCCTTTTGGGGCACTTGCACCTAGCAGAGTGTCCAGCTTCCCGAGAGCCGTCGCCAGAATTTTGGACCCTAGAGGTGGTCTCTGTCGGTCCCGAGACATTGCCTCTGGATTTGGTGCCCAGGGTGAACTTGTCTGCCCTGAACGCAGTTCTGGGGCGAAGGCGCCCGGCGCCACGTCAAAAATTCCCCAAGAGCTGCCGCTTGCGATTTTGCACCACACATGGGGTCGGTGATCGGGACCACCAGCACCGGCATTTCTCTGACAGCTTGGCCTCTGAGGTCCAGACCTGGCCTTTTGGGGCACTTGCACCTAGCAGAGTGTCCAGCTTCCCGAGAGCCGTCGCCAGAATTTTGGACCCTAGAGGTGGTCTCTGTCGGTCCCGAGACATTGCCTCTGGATTTGGTGCCCAGGGTGAATTGGAGGTCCTGAGCGCAGGTCTGGGGCGAAGGCGCCCGGCGCCACGTCAAGAATTCCCCAAGAGCTGCCGCTTGCGATTTCGCACCACACATGGGGTCGGTGATCGGGAGCACCAGCACCGGCATTTCTCTGACAGCTTGGCCTCTGGGATCCAGACCTGGCCTTTTGGGGCACTTGCACCTAGCAGAGTGCCCAGCTTCCCGAGAGCCGTCGTCAGAATTTTGGACCCTAGAGGTGGTCTCTGTCGGTCCCGAGACATTGCCTCTGGATTTGGTGCCCAGGGTGAACCTCTCTGCCCTGAGCGCAGGTCTGGGGCGGAGGCGCCCGGCGCCACGTCAAGAATTCCCCAAGAGCTGCCGCTTGCGATTTCGCACCACACATGGGGTCAGTGATCGGGACCACCAGCACCCGCATTTCTCTGACACCTTCCCTCTGGGATCCAGACCTGGCCTTTTGGGGCACTTGCACTTAGCAGAGTGTCCAGCTTCCCGAGAGCCGTCGCCAGAATTTTGGACCCTAGAGGTGGTCTCTGTCGGTCCCGAGACATTGCCTCTGGATTTGGTGCCCAGGGTGAACCTGTCTGCCCTGAGCGCAGGTCTGGGGCGAAGGTGCCCGGCGCCACGTCAAGAATTCCCCAAGAGCTGCCGCTTGGGATTTCGCACCACACATGGGGTCGGTGATCGGGACCACCAGCACCGGCATTTCTCTGACAGCTTGGCCTCTGAGGTCCAGACCTGGCCTTTTGGGACACTTGCACCTAGCAGAGTGTCCAGCTTCCCGAGAGCCATCGCCAAAATTTTGGACCCTAGAGGTGGTCTCTGTCGGTCCCGAGACATTGCCTCTGGATTTGGTGCCCAGGGTGAACCTTTCTGCCCTGAGCGCAGGTCTGGGGCGAAGGCGCCCGGCGCCACGTCAAGAATTCCCCAAGAGCAGCCGCTTGCGATTTCGCACCACACATGGGGTCGGTGATCGGGACCACCAGCACCGGCATTTCTCTGACAGCTTGGCCTCTGGGATCCAGACCTGGCCTTTTGGGGCACTTGCACCTAGCAGAGTGCCCAGCTTCCCGAGAGCCGTCGTCAGAATTTTGGACCCTAGAGGTGGTCTCTGTCGGTCCCGAGACATTGCCTCTGGATTTGGTGGCCCAGGGTGAACCTGTCTGCCCTGAGCGCAGGTCTGGGGCGGAGGCGCCCGGCGCCACGTCAAGAATTCCCCAAGAGCTGCCGCTTGCGATTTCGCACCACACATGGGGTCGGTGATCGGGACCACCAGCACCGGCATTTCTCTGACACCTTCCCTCTGGGATCCAGACCTGGCCTTTTGGGGCACTTGCACCTAGCAGAGTGTCCAGCTTCCCGAGAGCCGTCGTCAGAATTTTGGACCCTAGAGGTGGTCTCTGTCGGTCCCGAGACATTGCCTCTGGATTTGGTGCCCAGGGTGAACCTGTCTGCCCTGAGCGCAGGTCTGGGGCGGAGGCGCCCGGCGCCACGTCAAGAATTCCCCAAGAGCTGCCGCTTGGATTTCGCACCACACATGGGGTCGGTGATCGGGACCACCAGCACCGGCATTTCTCTGACAGCTTGGCCTCTGAGGTCCAGACCTGGCCTTTTGGGACACTTGCACCTAGCAGAGTGTCCAGCTTCCCGAGAGCCATCGCCAAAATTTTGGACCCTAGAGGTGGTCTCTGTCAGGTTCCCGAGACATTGCCTCTGGATTTGGTGCCCAGGGTGAACCTTTCTGCCCTGAGCGCAGGTCTGGGGCGAAGGCGCCCGGCGCCACGTCAAGAATTCCCCAAGAGCAGCCGCTTGCGATTTCGCACCACACATGGGGTCGGTGATCGGGACCACCAGCACCGGCATTTCTCTGACAGCTTGGCCTCTGGGATCCAGACCTGGCCTTTTGGGGCACTTGCACCTAGCAGAGTGTCCAGCTTCCCGAGAGCCGTCGCCAGAATTTTGGACCCTAGAGGTGGTCTCTGTCGGTCCCGAGACATTGCCTCTGGATTTGGTGCCCAGGGTGAATTGGAGGTCCTGAGCACAGACCCGGGGCAAAGGCGCCCGGCGCCACGTCAAAAATTCCCCAAGAGCTGCCGCTTGCGATTTCGCACCACACATGGGGTCGGTGATCGGGACCACCAGCACCGGCATTTCTCTGACAGCTTGGCCTCTGAGGTCCAGACCTGGCCTTTTGGGGCACTTGCACCTAGCAGAGTGTCCAGCTTCCCGAGAGCCGTCGCCAGAATTTTGGACCCTAGAGGTGGTCTCTGTCGGTCCCGAGACATTGCCTCTGGATTTGGTGCCCAGGGTGAACCTGTCTGCCCTGAGCGCAGGTCTGGGGCGAAGGCGCCCGGCGCCACGTCAAGAATTCCCCAAGAGCGGCCGCTTGCGATTTCGCACCACACATGGGGTCGGTGATCGGGACCACCAGCACCGGCATTTCTCTGACAGCTTGGCCTCTGGGATCCAGACCTGGCCTTTTGGGCACTTGCACTTAGCAGAGTGTCCAGCTTCCCGAGAGCCGTCGCCAGAATTTTGGACCCTAGAGGTGGTCTCTGTCGGTCCCGAGACATTGCCTCTGGATTTGGTGCCCAGGGTGAACCTGTCTGCCCTGAGCGCAGGTCTGGGGCGAAGGCGCCCGGCGCCACGTCAAGAATTCCCCAAGAGCGGCCGCTTGCGATTTCGCACCACACATGGGGTCGGTGATCGGGACCACCAGCACCGGCATTTCTCTGACAGCTTGGCCTCTGGGATCCAGACCTGGCCTTTTGGGGCACTTGCACTTAGCAGAGTGTCCAGCTTCCCGAGAGCCGTCGCCAGAATTTTGGACCCTAGAGGTGGTCTCTGTCGGTCCCGAGACATTGCCTCTGGATTTGGTGCCCTGAATTGGAGGTCCTGAGCACAGACCCGGGGCAAAGGCGCCCGGCGCCACGTCAAAAATTCCCCAAGAGCTGCCGCTTGCGATTTCGCACCACACATGGGGTCGGTGATCGGGACCACCAGCACCGGCATTTCTCTGACAGCTTGGCCTCTGAGGTCCAGACCTGGCCTTTTGGGGCACTTGCACTTAGCAGAGTGTCCAGCTTCCCGAGAGCCGTCGCCAGAATTTTGGACCCTAGAGGTGGTCTCTGTCGGTCCCGAGACATTGCCTCTGGATTTGGTGCCCAGGGTGAATTGGAGGTCCTGAGCGCAGGTCTGGGGCGAAGGCACGCCCGGCGCCACGTCAAGAATTCCCCAAGAGCTGCCGCTTGCGATTTCGCACCACACATGGGGTCGGTGATCGGGAGCACCAGCACCGGCATTTCTCTGACAGCTTGGCCTCTGGGATCCAGACCTGGCCTTTTGGGGCACTTGCACCTAGCAGAGTGCCCAGCTTCCCGAGAGCCGTCGTCAGAATTTTGGACCCTAGAGGTGGTCTCTGTCGGTCCCGAGACATTGCCTCTGGATTTGGTGCCGAGGGTGAACCTCTCTGCCCTGAGCGCAGGTCTCGGGCGGAGGCGCCCGGCGCCACGTCAAGAATTCCCCAAGAGCTGCCGCTTGCGATTTCGCACCACACATGGGGTCGGTGATCGGGACCACCAGCACCGGCATTTCTCTGACACCTTCCCTCTGGGATCCAGACCTGGCCTTTTGGGGCACTTGCACTTAGCAGAGTGTCCAGCTTCCCGAGAGCCGTCGCCAGAATTTTGGACCCTAGAGGTGGTCTCTGTCGGTCCCGAGACATTGCCTCTGGATTTGGTGCCCACGGTGAACCTGTCTGCCCTGAGCGCAGGTCTGGGGCGAAGGGTGCCCGGCGCCACGTCAAGAATTCCCCAAGAGCTGCCGCTTGGGATTTCGCACCACACATGGGGTCGGTGATCGGGACCACCAGCACCGGCATTTCTCTGACAGCTTGGCCTCTGAGGTCCAGACCTGGCCTTTTGGGACACTTGCACCTAGCAGAGTGTCCAGCTTCCCGAGAGCCATCGCCAAAATTTTGGACCCTAGAGGTGGTCTCTGTCGGTCCCGAGACATTGCCTCTGGATTTGGTGCCCAGGGTGAACCTTTCTGCCCTGAGCGCAGGTCTGGGGCGAAGGCGCCCGGCGCCACGTCAAGAATTCCCCAAGAGCAGCCGCTTGCGATTTCGCACCACACATGGGGTCGGTGATCGGGACCACCAGCACCGGCATTTCTCTGACAGCTTGGCCTCTGGGATCCAGACCTGGCCTTTTGGGCACTTGCACCTAGCAGAGTGTCCAGCTTCCCGAGAGCCGTCGCCAGAATTTTGGACCCTAGAGGTGGTCTCTGTCGGTCCCGAGACATTGCCTCTGGATTTCGTGCCCAGGGTGAACCTGTCTGCCCTGAGCACAGACCCGGGGCAAAGGCGCCCGGTGCCACGTCAAAAATTCCTCAAGAGCTGCCGCTTGGGATTTCGCACCACACATGGGGTCGGTGATCGGGACCACCAGCACCGGCATTTCTCTGAACAGCTTGGCCTCTGAGGTCAGACCTGGCCCTTTTGGGGCACTTGCACCTAGCAGAGTGTCCAGCTTCCCGAGAGCCGTCGCCAGAATTTTGGACCCTAGAGGTGGTCTCTGTCGGTCCCGAGACATTGCCTCTGGATTTGGTGCCCAGGGTGAACCTGTCTGCCCTGAGCGCAGGTCTGGGGCGAAGGCGCCCGGCGCCACGTCAAGAATTCCCCAAGAGCGGCAGCTTGCGATTTCGCACCACACATGGGGTCGGTGATCGGGACCACCAGCACCGGCATTTCTCTGACAGCTTGGCCTCTGGGATCCAGACCTGGCCTTTTGGGGCACTTGCACCTAGCAGAGTGTCCAGCTTCCCGAGAGCCGTCGCCAGAATTTTGGACCCTAGAGGTGGTCTCTGTCGGTCCCGAGACATTGCCTCTGGATTTGGTGCCCAGGGTGAATTGGAGGTCCTGAGCGCAGGTCTGGGGCGAAGGCGCCCGGCGCCACGTCAAGAATTCCCCAAGAGCTGCCGCTTGCGATTTCGCACCACACATGGGGTCGGTGATCGGGACCACCAGCACCGGCATTTCTCTGACAGCTTGGCCTCTGGGATCCAGACCTGGCCTTTTGGGGCACTTGCACCTAGCAGAGTGCCCAGCTTCCCGAGAGCCGTCGTCAGAATTTTGGACCCTAGAGGTGGTCTCTGTCGGTCCCGAGACATTGCCTCTGGATTTGGTGCCCAGGGTGAACCTGTCTGCCCTGAGCGCAGGTCTGGGGCGGAGGCGCCCGGCGCCACGTCAAGAATTCCCCAAGAGCTGCCGCTTGCGATTTCGCACCACACATGGGGTCGGTGATCGGGACCACCAGCACCGGCATTTCTCTGACACCTTCCCTCTGGGATCCAGACCTGGCCTTTGGGGCACTTGCACCTAGCAGAGTGTCCAGCTTCCCGAGAGCCGTCGTCAGAATTTTGGACCCTAGAGGTGGTCTCTGTCGGTCCCGAGACATTGCCTCTGGATTTGGTGCCCAGGGTGAACCTGTCTGCCTGAGCGCAGGTCTGGGGCGGAGGCGCCCGGCGCCACGTCAAGAATTCCCCAAGAGCTGCCGCTTGCGATTTCGCACCACACATGGGGTCGGTGATCGGGACCACCAGCACCGGCATTTCTCTGACAGCTTGGCCTCTGGGATCCAGACCTGGCCTTTTGGGGCACTTGCACCTAGCAGAGTGTCCAGCTTCCCGAGAGCCGTCGCCAGAATTTTGGACCTAGAGGTGGTCTCTGTCGGTCTCCGAGACATTGCCTCTGGATTTGGTGCCCAGGGTGAACCTGTCTGCCCTGAGCACAGACCCGGGGCAAAGGCGCCCGGTGCCACGTCAAAAATTCCTCAAGAGCTGCCGCTTGGGATTTCGCACCACACATGGGGTCGGTGATCGGGACCACCAGCACCGGCATTTCTCTGACAGCTTGGCCTCTGAGGTCCAGACCTGGCCTTTTGGGGCACTTGCACCTAGCAGAGTGTCCAGCTTCCCGAGAGCCGTCGTCAGAATTTTGGACCCTAGAGGTGGTCTCTGTCGGTCCCGAGACATTGCCTCTGGATTTGGTGCCCAGGGTGAACCTGTCTGCCCTGAGCGCAGGTCTGGGGCGAAGGCGCCCGGCGCCACGTCAAGAATTCCCCAAGAGCTGCCGCTTGCGATTTCGCACCACACATGGGGTCGGTGATCGGGACCACCAGCACCGGCATTTCTCTGACAGCTTGGCCTCTGGGATCCAGACCTGGCCTTTTGGGGCACTTGCACTTAGCAGAGTGTCCAGCTTCCCGAGAGCCGTCGCCAGAATTTTGGACCCTAGAGGTGGTCTCTGTCGGTCCCGAGACATTGCCTCTGGATTTGGTGCCCAGGGTGAATTGGAGGTCCTGAGCACAGACCCGGGGCGAAGGCGCCCGGCGCCACGTCAAAAATTCCCCAAGAGCGGCGGCTTGCGATTTCGCACCACACATGGGGTCGGTGATCGGGAGCACCAGCACCAGCATTTCTCTGACAGCTTGGCCTCTGAGGTCCAGACCTGGCCTTTTGGGGCACTTGCACCTAGCAGAGTGTCCAGCTTCCCGAGAGCCGTCGCCAGAATTTTGGACCCTAGAGGTGGTCTCTGTCGGTCCCGAGACATTGCCTCTGGATTTGGTGCCCAGGGTGAACTTGTCTGCCCTGAACGCAGTTCTGGGGCGAAGGCGCCCGGCGCCACGTCAAAAATTCCCCAAGAGCTGCCGCTTGCGATTTTGCACCACACATGGGGTCGGTGATCGGGACCACCAGCACCGGCATTTCTCTGACAGCTTGGCCTCTGAGGTCCAGACCTGGCCTTTTGGGGCACTTGCACCTAGCAGAGTGTCCAGCTTCCCGAGAGTCGTCGCCAGAATTTTGGACCCTAGAGGTGGTCTCTGTCGGTCCCGAGACATTGCCTCTGGATTTGGTGCCCAGGGTGAATTGGAGGTCCTGAGCGCAGGTCTGGGGCGAAGGCGCCCGGCGCCACGTCAAGAATTCCCCAAGAGCTGCCGCTTGCGATTTCGCACCACACATGGGGTCGGTGATCGGGAGCACCAGCACCGGCATTTCTCTGACAGCTTGGCCTCTGGGATCCAGACCTGGCCTTTTGGGGCACTTGCACCTAGCAGAGTGCCCAGCTTCCCGAGAGCCGTCGTCAGAATTTTGGACCCTAGAGGTGGTCTCTGTCGGTCCCGAGACATTGCCTCTGGATTTGGTGCCCAGGGTGAACCTCTCTGCCCTGAGCGCAGGTCTGGGGCGGAGGCGCCCGGCGCCACGTCAAGAATTCCCCAAGAGCTGCCGCTTGCGATTTCGCACCACACATGGGGTCAGTGATCGGGACCACCAGCACCCGCATTTCTCTGACACCTTCCCTCTGGGATCCAGACCTGGCCTTTTGGGGCACTTGCACTTAGCAGAGTGTCCAGCTTCCCGAGAGCCGTCGCCAGAATTTTGGACCCTAGAGGTGGTCTCTGTCGGTCCCGAGACATTGCCTCTGGATTTGGTGCCCAGGGTGAACCTGTCTGCCCTGAGCGCAGGTCTGGGGCGAAGGTGCCCGGCGCCACGTCAAGAATTCCCCAAGAGCTGCCGCTTGGGATTTCGCACCACACATGGGGTCGGTGATCGGGACCACCAGCACCGGCATTTCTCTGACAGCTTGGCCTCTGAGGTCCAGACCTGGCCTTTTGGGACACTTGCACCTAGCAGAGTGTCCAGCTTCCCGAGAGCCATCGCCAAAATTTTGGACCCTAGAGGTGGTCTCTGTCGGTCCCGAGACATTGCCTCTGGATTTGGTGCCCAGGGTGAACCTTTCTGCCCTGAGCGCAGGTCTGGGGCGAAGGCGCCCGGCGCCACGTCAAGAATTCCCCAAGAGCAGCCGCTTGCGATTTCGCACCACACATGGGGTCGGTGATCGGGACCACCAGCACCGGCATTTCTCTGACAGCTTGGCCTCTGGGATCCAGACCTGGCCTTTTGGGGCACTTGCACCTAGCAGAGTGCCCAGCTTCCCGAGAGCCGTCGTCAGAATTTTGGACCCTAGAGGTGGTCTCTGTCGGTCCCGAGACATTGCCTCTGGATTTGGTGCCCAGGGTGAACCTGTCTGCCCTGAGCGCAGGTCTGGGGCGGAGGCGCCCGGCGCCACGTCAAGAATTCCCCAAGAGCTGCCGCTTGCGATTTCGCACCACACATGGGGTCGGTGATCGGGACCACCAGCACCGGCATTTCTCTGACACCTTCCCTCTGGGATCCAGACCTGGCCTTTTGGGGCACTTGCACCTAGCAGAGTGTCCAGCTTCCCGAGAGCCGTCGTCAGAATTTTGGACCCTAGAGGTGGTCTCTGTCGGTCCCGAGACATTGCCTCTGGATTTGGTGCCCAGGGTGAACCTGTCTGCCCTGAGCGCAGGTCTGGGGCGGAGGCGCCCGGCGCCACGTCAAGAATTCCCCAAGAGCTGCCGCTTGCGATTTCGCACCACACATGGGGTCGGTGATCGGGACCACCAGCACCGGCATTTCTCTGACACCTTCCCTCTGGGATCCAGACCTGGCCTTTTGGGGCACTTGCACTTAGCAGAGTGTCCAGCTTCCCGAGAGCCGTCGCCAGAATTTTGGACCCTAGAGGTGGTCTCTGTCGGTCCCGAGACATTGCCTCTGGATTTGGTGCCCACGGTGAACCTGTCTGCCCTGAGCGCAGGTCTGGGGCGAAGGTGCCCGGCGCCACGTCAAGAATTCCCCAAGAGCTGCCGCTTGCGATTTCGCACCACACATGGGGTCGGTGATCGGGAGCACCAGCACCGGCATTTCTCTGACAGCTTGGTCTCTGGGATCCAGACCTGGCCTTTTGGGGCACTTGCACTTAGCAGAGTGTCCAGCTTCCCGAGAGCCGTCGCCAGAATTTTGGACCCTAGAGGTGGTCTCTGTCGGTCCCGAGACATTGCCTCTGGATTTGGTGCCCAGGGTGAATTGGAGGTCCTGAGCACAGACCCGGGGCGAAGGCGCCCGGCGCCACGTCAAAAATTCCCCAAGAGCTGCCGCTTGCGATTTCGCACCACACATGGGGTCGGTGATCGGGACCACCAGCACCGGCATTTCTCTGACAGCTTGGCCTCTGGGATCCAGACCTGGCCTTTTGGGGCACTTGCACCTAGCAGAGTGTCCAGCTTCCCGAGAGCCGTCGCCAGAATTTTGGACCCTAGAGGTGGTCTCTGTCGGTCCCGAGACATTGCCTCTGGTTTTGGTGCCCAGGGTGAATTGGAGGTCCTGAGCACAGACCCGGGGCAAAGGCGCCCGGCGCCACGTCAAAAATTCCCCAAGAGCTGCCGCTTGCGATTTCGCACCACACATGGGGTCGGTGATCGGGACCACCAGCACCGGCATTTCTCTGACAGCTTGGCCTCTGAGGTCCAGACCTGGCCTTTTGGGGCACTTGCACCTAGCAGAGTGTCCAGCTTCCCGAGAGCCGTCGCCAGAATTTTGGACCCTAGAGGTGGTCTCTGTCGGTCCCGAGACATTGCCTCTGGATTTGGTGCCCAGGGTGAACCTGTCTGCCCTGAGCGCAGGTCTGGGGCGAAGGCGCCCGGCGCCACGTCAAGAATTCCCCAAGAGCGGCCGCTTGCGATTTCGCACCACACATGGGGTCGGTGATCGGGACCACCAGCACCGGCATTTCTCTGACAGCTTGGCCTCTGGGATCCAGACCTGGCCTTTTGGGGCACTTGCACTTAGCAGAGTGTCCAGCTTCCCGAGAGCCGTCGCCAGAATTTTGGACCCTAGAGGTGGTCTCTGTCGGTCCCGAGACATTGCCTCTGGATTTGGTGCCCAGGGTGAACTTGTCTGCCCTGAACGCAGTTCTGGGGCGAAGGCGCCCGGCGCCACGTCAAAAATTCCCCAAGAGCTGCCGCTTGCGATTTTGCACCACACATGGGGTCAGTGATCGGGACCACCAGCACCGGCATTTCTCTGACAGCTTGGCCTCTGAGGTCCAGACCTGGCCTTTTGGGGCACTTGCACTTAGCAGAGTGTCCAGCTTCCCGAGAGCCGTCGCCAGAATTTTGGACCCTAGAGGTGGTCTCTGTCGGTCCCGAGACATTGCCTCTGGATTTGGTGCCCAGGGTGAATTGGAGGTCCTGAGCACAGGTCTGGGGCGAAGGCGCCCGGCGCCACGTCAAGAATTCCCCAAGAGCTGCCGCTTGCGATTTCGCACCACACATGGGGTCGGTGATCGGGAGCACCAGCACCGGCATTTCTCTGACAGCTTGGCCTCTGGGATCCAGACCTGGCCTTTTGGGGCACTTGCACCTAGCAGAGTGCCCAGCTTCCCGAGAGCCGTCGTCAGAATTTTGGACCCTAGAGGTGGTCTCTGTCGGTCCCGAGACATTGCCTCTGGATTTGGTGCCGAGGGTGAACCTCTCTGCCCTGAGCGCAGTTCTCGGGCGGAGGCGCCCGGCGCCACGTCAAAAATTCCCCAAGAGCTGCCGCTTGCGATTTCGCACCACACATGGGGTCGGTGATCGGGACCACCAGCACCGGCATTTCTCTGACACCTTCCCTCTGGGATCCAGACCTGGCCTTTTGGGGCACTTGCACTTAGCAGAGTGTCCAGCTTCCCGAGAGCCGTCGCCAGAATTTTGGACCCTAGAGGTGGTCTCTGTCGGTCCCGAGACATTGCCTCTGGATTTGGTGCCCACGGTGAACCTGTCTGCCCTGAGCGCAGGTCTGGGGCGAAGGTGCCCGGCGCCACGTCAAGAATTCCCCAAGAGCTGCCGCTTGGGATTTCGCACCACACATGGGGTCGGTGATCGGGACCACCAGCACCGGCATTTCTCTGACAGCTTGGCCTCTGGGATCCAGACCTGGCCTTTTGGGACACTTGCACCTAGCAGAGTGTCCAGCTTCCCGAGAGCCATCGCCAAAATTTTGGACCCTAGAGGTGGTCTCTGTCGGTCCCGAGACATTGCCTCTGGATTTGGTGCCCAGGGTGAACCTTTCTGCCCTGAGCGCAGGTCTGGGGCGAAGGCGCCCGGCGCCACGTCAAGAATTCCCCAAGAGCAGCCGCTTGCGATTTCGCACCACACATGGGGTCGGTGATCGGGACCACCAGCACCGGCATTTCTCTGACAGCTTGGCCTCTGGGATCCAGACCTGGCCTTTTGGGGCACTTGCACCTAGCAGAGTGTCCAGCTTCCCGAGAGCCGTCGCCAGAATTTTGGACCCTAGAGGTGGTCTCTGTCGGTCCCGAGACATTGCCTCTGGATTTGGTGCCCAGGGTGAACCTGTCTGCCCTGAGCACAGACCCGGGGCAAAGGCGCCCGGTGCCACGTCAAAAATTCCTCAAGAGCTGCCGCTTGGGATTTCGCACCACACATGGGGTCGGTGATCGGGACCACCAGCACCGGCATTTCTCTGACAGCTTGGCCTCTGAGGTCCAGACCTGGCCTTTTGGGGCACTTGCACCTAGCAGAGTGTCCAGCTTCCCGAGAGCCGTCGCCAGAATTTTGGACCCTAGAGGTGGTCTCTGTCGGTCCCGAGACATTGCCTCTGGATTTGGTGCCCAGGGTGAACCTTTCTGCCCTGAGCGCAGGTCTGGGGCGAAGGCGCCCGGCGCCACGTCAAGAATTCCCCAAGAGCTGCCGCTTGCGATTTCGCACCACACATGGGGTCGGTGATCGGGACCACCAGCACCGGCATTTCTCTGACAGCTTGGCCTCTGGGATCCAGACCTGGCCTTTTGGGGCACTTGCACCTAGCAGAGTGCCCAGCTTCCCGAGAGCCGTCGTCAGAATTTTGGACCCTAGAGGTGGTCTCTGTCGGTCCCGAGACATTGCCTCTGGATTTGGTGCCCAGGGTGAACCTGTCTGCCCTGAGCGCAGGTCTGGGGCGGAGGCGCCCGGCGCCACGTCAAAAATTCCCCAAGAGCTGCCGCTTGCGATTTCGCACCACACATGGGGTCGGTGATCGGGACCACCAGCACCGGCATTTCTCTGACACCTTCCCTCTGGGATCCAGACCTGGCCTTTTGGGGCACTTGCACCTAGCAGAGTGTCCAGCTTCCCGAGAGCCGTCGTCAGAATTTTGGACCCTAGAGGTGGTCTCTGTCGGTCCCGAGACATTGCCTCTGGATTTGGTGCCCAGGGTGAACCTGTCTGCCCTGAGCGCAGGTCTGGGGCGGAGGCGCCCGGCGCCACGTCAAGAATTCCCCAAGAGCGGCCGCTTGCGATTTCGCACCACACATGGGGTCGGTGATCGGGACCACCAGCACCGGCATTTCTCTGACAGCTTGGCCTCTGGGATCCAGACCTGGCCTTTTGGGGCACTTGCACTTAGCAGAGTGTCCAGCTTCCCGAGAGCCGTCGCCAGAATTTTGGACCCTAGAGGTGGTCTCTGTCGGTCCCGAGACATTGCCTCTGGATTTGGTGCCCAGGGTGAATTGGAGGTCCTGAGCACAGACCCGGGGCGAAGGCGCCCGGCGCCACGTCAAAAATTCCCCAAGAGCGGCGGCTTGCGATTTCGCACCACACATGGGGTCGGTGATCGGGAGCACCAGCACCAGCATTTCTCTGACAGCTTGGCCTCTGAGGTCCAGACCTGGCCTTTTGGGGCACTTGCACCTAGCAGAGTGTCCAGCTTCCCGAGAGCCGTCGCCAGAATTTTGGACCCTAGAGGTGGTCTCTGTCGGTCCCGAGACATTGCCTCTGGATTTGGTGCCCAGGGTGAACTTGTCTGCCCTGAACGCAGTTCTGGGGCGAAGGCGCCCGGCGCCACGTCAAAAATTCCCCAAGAGCTGCCGCTTGCGATTTTGCACCACACATGGGGTCGGTGATCGGGACCACCAGCACCGGCATTTCTCTGACAGCTTGGCCTCTGAGGTCCAGACCTGGCCTTTTGGGGCACTTGCACCTAGCAGAGTGTCCAGCTTCCCGAGAGCCGTCGCCAGAATTTTGGACCCTAGAGGTGGTCTCTGTCGGTCCCGAGACATTGCCTCTGGATTTGGTGCCCAGGGTGAACCTCTCTCTGCTAGGTGCAAGTGCCCCAAAAGGCCAGGTCTGGACCTCAGAGGCCAAGCTGTCAGAGAAATGCCGGTGCTGGTCGGTCCCGATCACCGACCCCATGTGTGGTGCAAAATCGCAAGCGGCAGCTCTTGGGGAATTTTGACGTGGCGCCGGGCGCCTTCGCCCCAGAACTGCGTTCAGGGCAGACAAGTTCACCCTGGCACCAAATCCAGAGGCAATGTCTCGGGACCGACAGAGACCACCTCTAGGGTCCAAAATTCTGGCGACGGCTCTCGGGAAGCTGGACACTCTGCTAGGTGCAAGTGCCCCAAAAGGCCAGGTCTGGACCTCAGAGGCCAAGCTGTCAGAGAAATGCTGGTGCTGGTGCTCCCGATCACCGACCCCATGTGTGGTGCGAAATCGCAAGCCGCCGCTCTTGGGGAATTTTTGACGTGGCGCCGGGCGACCTTCGCCCCGGGTCTGTGCTCAGGACCTCCAATTCACCCTGGGCACAAATCCAGAGGCAATGTCTCGGGACCGACAGAGACCACCTCTAGGGTCCAAAATTCTGGCGACGGCTCTCGGGAAGCTGGACACTCTGCTAAGTGCAAGTGCCCCCCAAAAGGCCAGGTCTGGATCCCAGAGGCCAAGCTGTCAGAGAAATGCCGGTGCTGGTGGTCCGATCACCGACCCCATGTGTGGTGCGAAATCGCAAGCGGCCGCTCTTGGGGAATTTCTTGACAGTGGCGCCGGGCGCCTCCGCCCCAGACCTGCGCTCAGGGCAGACAGGTTCACCCTGGGCACCAAATCCAGAGGCAATGTCTCGGGACCGACAGAGACCACCTCTAGGGTCCAAAATTCTGACGACGGCTCTCGGGAAGCTGGACACTCTGCTAGGTGCAAGTGCCCAAAAGGCCAGGTCTGGATCCCAGAGGGAAGGTGTCAGAGAAATGCGGTGCTGGTGGTCCCGATCACCGACCCCATGTGTGGTGCGAAATCGCAAGCGGCAGCTCTTGGGGAATTTTTGACGTGGCGCGGGCGCCTCCGCCCCAGACCTGCGCTCAGGCAGACAGGTTCACCCTGGGCACCAAATCCAGAGGCAATGTCTCGGGACCGACAGAGACCACCTCTAGGGTCAAAATTCTGACGACGGCTCTCTGGGAAGCTGGGGCACTCTGCTAGGTGCAAGTGCCCCAAAAGGCCAGGTCTGGATCCCAGAGGCCAAGCTGTCAGAGAAATGCCGGTGCTGGTGGTCCCCGAATCACCGACCCCATGTGTGGTGCGAAATCGCAAGCGGCAGCTCTTGGGGAATTCTTGACGTGGCGCCGGGCGCCTTCGCCCCAGACCTGCGCTCAGGGCAGAAAGGTTCACCCTGGGCACCAAATCCAGAGGCAATGTCTCGGGACCGACAGAGACCACCTCGTAGGGTCCAAAATTCTGGCGACGGCTCTCGGGAAGCTGGACACTCTGCTAGGTGCAAGTGCCCCAAAAGGCCAGGTCTGGACCTCAGAGGCCAAGCTGTCAGAGAAATGCCGGTGCTGGTGGTCCGATCACCGACCCATGTGTGGTGCGAAATCCCAAGCGGCAGCTCTTGAGGAATTTTTGACGTGGCACCGGGCGCCTTTGCCCCGGGTCTGTGCTCAGGGCAGACAGGTTCACCCTGGGCACCAAATCCAGAGGCAATGTCTCGGGACCGACAGAGACCACCTCTAGGGTCCAAAATTCTGGCGACGGCTCTCGGGAAGCTGGACACTCTGCTAGGTGCAAGTGCCCCAAAAGGCCAGGTCTGGATCCCAGAGGCCAAGCTGTCAGAGAAATGCCGGTGCTGGTAGGGTCCCGATCACCGACCCCATGTGTGGTGCGAAATCGCAAGCGGCTGCTCTTGGGGAATTCTTGACGTGGCGCCGGGCGCCTTCGCCCCAGACCTGCGCTCAGGGCAGAAAGGTTCACCCTGGGCACCAAATCCAGAGGCAATGTCTCGGGACCGACAGAGGACCACCTCTAGGGTCCCAAATTTTGGCGATGGCTCTCGGGAAGCTGGACACTCTGCTAGGTGCAAGTGTCCAAAAGGCCAGGTCTGGATCCCAGAGGCCAAGCTGTCAGAGAAATGCCGGTGCTGGTGGTCCCGATCACCGACCCCATGTGTGGTGCGAATCCCAAGCGGCAGCTCTTGGGGAATTCTTGACGTGGCGCCGGGCACCTTCGCCCCAGACCTGCGCTCAGGGCAGACAGGTTCACCGTGGGCACCAAATCCAGAGGCAATGTCTCGGGACCGACAGAGACCACCTCTAGGGTCCAAAATTCTGGCGACGGCTCTCGGAAGCTGGACACTCTGCTAAGTGCAAGTGCCCCAAAAGGCCAGGTCTGGATCCCAGAGGGAAGGTGTCAGAGAAATGCCGGTGCTGGTGGTCCCGATCACCGACCCCATGTGTGGTGCGAAATCGCAAGCGGCAGCTCTTGGGGAATTTTTGACGTGGCGCCGGGCGCCTCCGCCCGAGAACTGCGCTCAGGGCAGAGAGGTTCACCCTCGGCACCAAATCCAGAGGCAATGTCTCGGGACCGACAGAGACCACCTCTAGGGTCCAAAATTCTGACGACGGCTCTCGGGAAGCTGGGCACTCTGCTAGGTGCAAGTGCCCCAAAAGGCCAGGTCTGGATCCCAGAGGCCAAGCTGTCAGAGAAATGCCGGTGCTGGTGCTCCCGATCACCGACCCCATGTGTGGTGCGAAATCGCAAGCGGCAGCTCTTGGGGAATTCTTGACGTGGCGCCGGGCGCCTTCGCCCCAGACCTGTGCTCAGGACCTCCAATTCACCCTGGGCACCAAATCCAGAGGCAATGTCTCGGGACCGACAGAGACCACCTCTAGGGTCCAAAATTCTGGCGACGGCTCTCGGGAAGCTGGACACTCTGCTAAGTGCAAGTGCCCCAAAAGGCCAGGTCTGGACCTCAGAGGCCAAGCTGTCAGAGAAATGCCGGTGCTGGTGGTCCCCGATCACTGACCCCATGTGTGGTGCAAAATCGCAAGCGGCAGCTCTTGGGGAAATTTTTGACGTGGCGCCGGGCGCCTTCGCCCCAGAACTGCGTTCAGGGCAGACAAGTTCACCCTGGGCACCAAATCCAGAGGCAATGTCTCGGGACCGACAGAGACCACCTCTAGGGTCCAAAATTCTGGCGACGGCTCTCGGGAAGCTGGACACTCTGCTAAGTGCAAGTGCCCCAAAAGGCCAGGTCTGGATCCCAGAGGCCAAGCTGTCAGAGAAATGCCGGTGCTGGTGGTCCCGATCACCGACCCCATGTGTGGTGCGAAATCGCAAGCGGCCGCTCTTGGGGAATTCTTGACGTGGCGCCGGGCGCCTTCGCCCCAGACCTGCGCTCAGGGCAGACAGGTTCACCCTGGGCACCAAATCCAGAGGCAATGTCTCGGGACCGACAGAGACCACCTCTAGGGTCCAAAATTCTGGCGACGGCTCTCGGGAAGCTGGACACTCTGCTAGGTGCAAGTGCCCCAAAAGGCCAGGTCTGGACCTCAGAGGCCAAGCTGTCAGAGAAATGCCGGTGCTGGTGGTCCCGATCACCGACCCCATGTGTGGTGCGAAATCGCAAGCGGCAGCTCTTGGGGAATTTTTGACGTGGCGCCGGGCGCCTTTGCCCCGGGTCCTGTGCTCAGGACCTCCAATTCACCCTGGGCACCAAAAACCAGAGGCAATGTCTCGGGACCGACAGAGACCACCTCTAGGGTCCCAAAATTCTGGCGACGGCTCTCGGGAAGCTGGACACTCTGCTAGGTGCAAGTGCCCCAAAAGGCCAGGTCTGGATCCCAGAGCCAAGCTGTCAGAGAAATGCCGGTGCTGGTGGTCCCGATCACCGACCCCATGTGTGGTGCGAAATCGCAAGCGGCAGCTCTTGGGGAATTTTTGACGTGGCGCCGGGCGCCTTCGCCCCGGGTCTGTGCTCAGGACCTCCAATTCACCCTGGGCACCAAATCCAGAGGCAATGTCTCGGGACCGACAGAGACCACCTCTAGGGTCCAAAATTCTGGCGACGGCTCTCGGGAAGCTGGACACTCTGCTAAGTGCAAGTGCCCCAAAAGGCCAGGTCTGGATCCCAGAGACCAAGCTGTCAGAGAAATGCCGGTGCTGGTGCTCCCGATCACCGACCCCATGTGTGGTGCGAAATCGCAAGCGGCAGCTCTTGGGGGAATTCTTGACGTGGCGCCGGGCACCTTCGCCCCAGACCTGCGCTCAGGGGCAGACAGGTTCACCGTGGGCACCAAATCCAGAGGCAATGTCTCGGGACCGACAGAGACCACCTCTAGGGTCCAAAATTCTGGCGACGGCTCTCGGGAAGCTGGACACTCTGCTAAGTGCAAGTGCCCCAAAAGGCCAGGTCTGGATCCCAGAGGGAAGGTGTCAGAGAAATGCCGTGCTGGTGGTCCCGATCACCGACCCCATGTGTGGTGCGAAATCGCAAGCGGCAGCTCTTGGGGAATTCTTGACGTGGCGCCGGGCGCTCTCCGCCCAGACCTGCGCTCAGGGCAGACAGGTTCACCCTGGGCACCAAATCCAGAGGCAATGTCTCGGGACCGACAGAGACCACCTCTAGGGTCCAAAATTCTGACGACGGGCTCTCGGGAAGCTGGACACTCTGCTAGGTGCAAGTGCCCCAAAAGGCCAGGTCTGGATCCCAGAGGGAAGGTGTCAGAGAAATGCCGGTGCTGGTGGTCCCGATCACCGACCCATGTGTGGTGCGAAATCGCAAGCGGCAGCTCTTGGGGAATTCTTGACGTGGCGCCGGGCGCCTCCGCCCCAGACCTGCGCTCAGGGCAGACAGGTTCACCCTGGGCACCAAATCCAGAGGCAATGTCTCGGGACCGACAGAGACCACCTCTAGGTCCAAAATTCTGACAGACGGCTCTCGGGGAAGCTGGGCACTCTGCTAGGTGCAAGTGCCCCAAAAGGCCAGGTCTGGATCCCAGAGGCCAAGCTGTCAGAGAAATGCCGGTGCTGGTGGTCCCGATCACCGACCCCATGTGTGGTGCGAAATCGCAAGCGGCTGCTCTTGGGGAATTCTTGACGTGGCGCCGGGCGCCTTCGCCCCAGACCTGCGCTCAGGGCAGAAAGGTTCACCCTGGGCACCAAATCCAGAGGCAATGTCTCGGGACCGACAGAGACCACCTCTAGGGTCCAAAATTTTGGCGATGGCTCTCGGGAAGCTGGACACTCTGCTAGGTGCAAGTGTCCCAAAAGGCCAGGTCTTGGACCTCAGAGGCCAAGCTGTCAGAGAAATGCCGGTGCTGGTGGTCCCGATCACCGACCCCAATGTGTGGTGGCGAAATCCCAAGCGGCAGCTCTTGGGGAATTCTTGACGTGGCGCCGGGCACCTTCGCCCCAGACCTGCGCTCAGGGCAGACAGGTTCACCCTGGGCACCAAATCCAGAGGCAATGTCTCGGGACCGACAGAGACCACCTCTAGGGTCCAAAATTCTGGCGACGGCTCTCGGGGAAGCCTGGACACTCTGCTAAGTGCAAGTGCCCCAAAAGGCCAGGTCTGGATCCCAGAGGGAAGGTGTCAGAGAAATGCGGGTGCTGGTGGTCCCGATCACTGACCCCATGTGTGGTGCGAAATCGCAAGCGGCAGCTCTTGGGGAATTCTTGACGGTGGCGCCGGGCGCCTCCGCCCCAGACCTGCGCTCAGGGCAGAGAGGTTCACCCTGGGCACCAAATCCGAGAGGCAATGTCTCGGGACCGACAGAGACCACACCTCTAGGGTCCCAAAATTCTGACGACGGCTCTCGGGAAGCTGGGCACTCTGCTAGGTGCAAGTGCCCCAAAAGGCCAGGTCTGGATCCCAGAGGCCAAGCTGTCAGAGAAATGCCGGTGCTGGTGCTCCCGATCACCGACCCCATGTGTGGTGCGAAATCGCAAGCGGCAGCTCTTGGAATTCTTGACGTGGCGCCGGGCGCCTTCGCCCAGACCTGCGCTCAGGACCTCCAATTCACCCTGGGCACCAAATCCAGAGCAATGTCTCGGGACCGACAGAGACCACCTCTAGGGTTCCAAAATTCTGGCGACGACTCTCGGGAAGCTGGACACTCTGCTAGGTGCAAGTGCCCCAAAAGGCCAGGTCTGGACCTCAGAGGCCAAGCTGTCAGAGAAATGCCGGTGCTGGTGGTCCCGATCACCGACCCCATGTGTGGTGCAAATCGCAAGCGGCAGCTCTTGGGGAATTTTTGACGTGGCGCCGGGCGCCTTCGCCCCAGAACTGCGTTCAGGGCAGACAAGTTCAACCCTGGCACCAAATCCAGAGGCAATGTCTCGGGACCGACAGAGACCACCTCTAGGGTCCAAAATTCTGGCGACGGCTCTCGGGAAGCTGGACACTCTGCTAGTGCAAGTGCCCCAAAAGGCCAGGTCTGGACCTCAGAGGCCAAGCTGTCAGAGAAATGCTGGTGCTGGTGCTCCCGATCACCGACCCCATGTGTGGTGCGAAATCGCAAGCCGCCGCTCTTGGGGAATTTTTGACGTGGCGCCGGGCGCCTTCGCCCCGGGTCTGTGCTCAGGACCTCCAATTCACCCTGGGCACCAAATCCAGAGGCAATGTCTCGGGACCGACAGAGACCACCTCTAGGGTCCAAAATTCTGGCGACGGCTCTCGGGAGCTGGACACTCTGCTAAGTGCAAGTGCCCCAAAAGGCCAGGTCTGGATCCCAGAGGCCAAGCTGTCAGAGAAATGCCGGTGCTGGTGGTCCCGATCACCGACCCATGTGTGGTGCGAAATCGCAAGCGGCAGCTCTTGGGGGAATTCTTGACGTGGCGCCGGGCGCCTTCGCCCCAGACCTGCGCTCAGGGCAGACAGGTTCACCCTGGGCACCAAATCCAGAGGCAATGTCTCGGGACCGACAGAGACCACCTCTAGGGTCCAAAATTCTGACGACGGCTCTCGGGAAGCTGGACACTCTGCTAGGTGCAAGTGCCCCAAAAGCCAGGTCTGGACCTCAGAGGCCAAGCTGTCAGAGAAATGCCGGTGCTGGTGGTCCCGATCACCGACCCCATGTGTGGTGCGAAATCCCAAGCGGCAGCTCTTGAGGAATTTTTGACGTGGCACCGGGCGCCTTTGCCCCGGGTCTGTGCTCAGGGCAGACAGGTTCACCCTGGGCACCAAATCCAGAGGCAATGTCTCGGGACCGACAGAGACCACCTCTAGGGTCCAAAATTCTGGCGACGGCTCTCGGGAAGCTGGACACTCTGCTAGGTGCAAGTGCCCCAAAAGGCCAGGTCTGGATCCCAGAGGCCAAGCTGTCAGAGAAATGCCGGTGCTGGTGGTCCCGATCACCGACCCCATGTGTGGTGCGAAATCGCAAGCGGCAGCTCTTGGGGAATTCTTGACGTGGCGCCGGGCGCCTCCGCCCCAGACCTGCGCTCAGGGCAGACAGGTTCACCCTGGGCACCAAATCCAGAGGCAATGTCTCGGGACCGACAGAGACCACCTCTAGGGTCCAAAATTCTGACGACGGCTCTCGGGAAGCTGGACACTCTGCTAGGTGCAAGTGCCCCAAAAGGCCAGGTCTGGATCCCAGAGGGAAGGTGTCAGAGAAATGCCGGTGCTGGTGGTCCCGATCACCGACCCCATGTGTGGTGCGAAATCGCAAGCGGCAGCTCTTGGGGAATTCTTGACGTGCGCCGGGCGCCCTCCGCCCCAGACCTGCGCTCAGGGCAGACAGGTTCACCCTGGGCACCAAATCCAGAGGCAATGTCTCGGGACCGACAGAGACCACCTCTAGGGTCCAAAATTCTGACGACGGCTCTCGGGAAGCTGGGCACTCTGCTAGGTGCAAGTGCCCCAAAAGCCAGGTCTGGATCCCAGAGGCCAAGCTGTCAGAGAAATGCCGGTGCTGGTGGTCCCGATCACCGACCCCATGTGTGGTGCGAAATCGCAAGCGGCAGCTCTTGGGGAATTCTTGACGTGGCGCCGGGCGCCTTCGCCCCAGACCTGCGCTCAGGACCTCCAATTCACCCTGGGCACCAAATCCAGAGGCAATGTCTCGGGACCGACAGAGACCACCTCTAGGGTCCAAAATTCTGGCGACGGCTCTCGGGAAGCTGGACACTCTGCTAGGTGCAAGTGCCCCAAAAGGCCAGGTCTGGATCCCAGAGGCCAAGCTGTCAGAGAAATGCCGGTGCTGGTGGTCCCGATCACCGACCCCATGTGTGGTGCGAAATCGCAAGCTGCCGCTCTTGGGAATTCTTGACGTGGCGCGGGCGCCTTCGCCCCAGACCTGCGCTCAGGGCAGACAGGTTCACCCTGGGCACCAATCCAGGAGGCAATGTCTCGGGACCGACAGAGACCACCTCTAGGGTCCAAAATTCTGGCGACGGCTCTCGGGAAGCTGGACACTCTGCTAGGTGCAAGTGCCCCAAAAGGCCAGGTCTGGACCTCAGAGGCCAAGCTGTTCAGAGAAATGCCGGTGCTGGTGGTCCCGATCACCGACCCCATGTGTGGTGCGAAATCCCAAGCGGCAGCTCTTGAGGAATTTTTGACGTGGGCACCGGGCGCCTTTTGCCCCGGGTCTGTGCTCAGGGCAGACAGGTTCACCCTGGGCACGAAATCCAGAGGCAATGTCTCGGGACCGACAGAGACCACCTCTAGGGTCCAAAATTCTGGCGACGGCTCTCGGGAAGCTGGACACTCTGCTAGGTGCAAGTGCCCCAAAAGGCCAGGTCTGGATCCCAGAGGCCAAGCTGTCAGAGAAATGCCGGTGCTGGTGGTCCCGATCACCGACCCCCATGTGTGGTGCGAAATCGCAAGCGGCTGCTCTTGGGGAATTCTTGACGTGGCGCCGGGCGCCTTCGCCCCAGACCTGCGCTCAGGGCAGAAAGGTTCACCTGGGCACCAAATCCAGAGGCAATGTCTCGGGACCCGACAGAGACCAGCCTCTAGGGTCCAAATTTTGGCGATGGCTCTCGGGAAGCTGGACACTCTGCTAGGTGCAAGTGTCCCAAAAGGCCAGGTCTGGACCTCAGAGGCCAAGCTGTCAGAGAAATGCCGGTGCTGGTGGTCCCGATCACCGACCCCATGTGTGGTGCGAAATCCCAAGCGCAGCTCTTGGGGAATTCTTGACGTGGCGCCGGGCACCTTCGCCCCAGACCTGCGCTCAGGGCAGACAGGTTCACCGTGGGCACCAAATCCAGAGGCAATGTCTCGGGACCGACAGAGACCACCTCTAGGGTCCAAAATTCTGGCGACGGCTCTCGGGAAGCTGGACACTCTGCTAAGTGCAAGTGCCCCAAAAGGCCAGTCTGGATCCCAGAGGGAAGGTGTCAGAGAAATGCCGGTGCTGGTGGTCCCGATCACCGACCCCATGTGTGGTGCGAAATCGCAAGCGGCAGCTCTTGGGGAATTCTTGACGTGGCGCCGGGCCGCCTCCGCCCGAGACCTGCGCTCAGGGCAGAGAGGTTCACCCTCGGCACCAAATCCAGAGGCAATGTCTCGGGACCGACAGAGACCACCTCTAGGGTCCAAAATTCTGACGACGGCTCTCGGGAAGCTGGGCACTCTGCTAGGTGCAAGTGCCCCCAAAAGGCCAGGGTCTGGATCCCAGAGGCCAAGCTGTCAGAGGAAATGCCGGTGCTGGTGCTCCCGATCACCGACCCCATGTGTGGTGCGAAATCGCAAGCGGCAGCTCTTGGGGGAATTCTTGACGTGGCGCCGGCGCCCTTCGCCCCCAGACCTGCGCTCAGGACCTCCAATTCACCCTGGGCACCAAATCCAGAGGCAATGTCTCGGGACCTGACAGAGACCACCTCTAGGGTCCAAAATTCTGGCGACGGCTCTCGGGAAGCTGGACACTCTGCTAAGTGCAAGTGCCCCAAAAGGCCAGGTCTGGACCTCAGAGGCCAAGCTGTCAGAGAAATGCCGGTGCTGGTGGTCCCGATCACCGACCCCATGTGTGGTGCGAAATCGCAAGCGGCAGCTCTTGGGGAATTTTTGACGTGGCGCCGGGCGCCTTTGCCCCGGGTCTGTGCTCAGGACCTCCAATTCA